>NW_016107366.1:3088818-3143627 GCF_001604975.1 Cebus imitator | reverse complement strand
GGGGTTTCACCATGTTGACCAGGATGGTCTCGATCTCTTGACCTCGTGATCCACCCGCTCAGCCTCCCAAAGTGCTGGGATTACAAGCTTGAGCCACTGTGCCCGGCATTTTTTCCATTTTTAATGAAATAATTATTATGCCATTGAGTTGTATAATATCCTTATATATTTTGTATATTTCTTGGTATATACATGGTTTGTAAATATTTCTTTCATTTAATATGTTGCTTTTTCATTTTATTCATTTTTTTCTCTTTGCTGTACAGAAGCTTTCTTAGTTTGCTGTATTTTCTTGTCTATTTTTTAAATTTTGATGTCATATCTAAGAAATTATTGCCCAGTCCAATATCAATAAGATTTTCTCCTATGTTTTTTTGCAGTGATTTTACAGTTTTAGGTCTTAAATGTAAATCTTTAATCTATTTTAATTTGATATTTGAGTATGTTTTAAGATAACGGTCCAATTTAACAATTCTTGTTTTCCCAAAATATATTTTAAACTTCCCTTCTTTGGTGTTTTCATAAAACTGTTTACTTGACCCGGAATAGCACTTTCTTTTATAGAATTTGTCAAGCATTTTTATATTTTCCAATGTCCCTATTTAGACAGTAGCTTCACAGGAAATTTCCAGGTCATCTTCTATAATCTGTGACTAATTCTCCACGTGTCTGCAAGGGAAGGATGGCAATCTCTTTATCTCTATAAGCAAGAATCAGCAAAAATATTTAAAATATTGTAATTATTTCTTAGGACCTGTATTTAAATTCTCCATCAATGTATCTAAACAGGGTTGATTTCATTGCAATATGATCTGTAAAGCTGTGTAGGGATCAGTGCTCAAAATGGCCTACATCTGGAGTTAATATTCTGCAGTCACCATTTTGAAATTCTTAATATTTTTATTTTTGAGCTCTATATTGCAAATGAAATCCCACCAGGTAATGCGGGCTGGGAGTAGGTAAGGCCAGATCCAAGTGAGGGCCCTGCAGCATCTGGAGATGTGCAAGGTAGCAGCCATCTCTGACTCAAGTAGCCATCCCTGTTGTGCCATCCAGTGATATTTGTTAGTGTCTCTTAGTCACTCCCATCCACATATTGAGCACATCCTCTCATGGCATCTGCAATCCTTGGTGGTTTCTAGCTGCCATGGTTTGGAGTGGTGAGCTTTAGGGGAAAGGGATGAAAGGGAAAACTGACTTCCTGTCACTGGCCAGGGTTTTTATTTTCATTTTTCATTAAGCCCCTCAAATTGACCAAGCCTCTAATAAATCTCCCAGTAACAATCTATTCAATGATTAATCCTGTAAGGTGATAGAAGTTCTCTTCTCCCCAGACACTCACAAAGTTTGTTGTGTTTTGTTTTGAGTCTGTCTCACTGTTGCCCAGGCTCGAGTGCTGTAGCAGGATCACAAGCTCCTGGGCTCAAGCAAATCTCCCACCTCAGCCTCATGAGTAATTGGGAACACAGGTGTGTGCCACCATGCTTTGCTATTTTCAATTTTCAAAATTTTTTTTTTTTTTTGGTAGAGACAGAATCACCTTAAGTTTCCTAGGCTGGTCTTAAACTCTTGGGTTCAAGCTATCCTACTGCCTTGGCTTCTCAAAGCCTTGGGATTACAGGTGTGAGCCGCCATGCTAGCCTCACATGATTTAATAACAAATTAAACAACAGCAACACAGAAGGTTAAAGATACTCCACAGCCATTGATTATATATATTTTTCTCTTAATTGGTTTCAAGGAGTACTGTTATTGTATTAAATTGAAATGTTATTGACAATATTTACAAGTGCCTGAAAAATTAGAAAGCATATTACAAATGTAATCTAAGAAATAAATTCTATATTTCAAAGTCGTAAAGGGACATTTCATATAATGTGGTAGACAGAACATGTGTCTAGATTCTAGACCTCCTTTTCACCTGTATTATGGAAATATTTTTGGCTCCAAATCTTATCTATTTTTATTTTTTATCCATTTAAACCTAAAAACAAGCCTGAAAATGTACTTGCTCAATAAATCTTAGTCACCTTTTCTCTCTAAAATAATTATCTTCTATTTTTAACTCAGAAAGCTTATTGAGCTGCTAATTAGCTCCTAAAATATATACCACAGGGCATTACTATAAATCAAATGTTGAAACAAAAAGAATGAAATTAATCTTTACAATTAAGTGGAAAATTTAGACTTTACAGAAGGATCTGAGGAAAAAATAGAGAAAGAGTTAGAGAAAAAAGGAGAAAAAAACAGAAGAGGATATAATTGGCATGCTGTACATGTTGATGGTTAGGAAGAACTGCAGAAAGCCATTTTAGGAAAATGGGTGAACTCCGTTATATGGTAATGGCATATAGTACCCCTCATGAAAATACCCTTAACACTCAATACATTGACAAAGCTTTGAGCAGTAAGTTTGTACAGAATGGCTGATGTGTGCCATGGTGGAGCTCTGTGATAACCCATGAGCATGACATAGTTTATCAACTGGATTAATTCATCAGAAGTAGGAACTCAGTCCAAATTTGTAAGTTTTCTGTACTTCTTTGCTAGAGAAAATGAAATAATAAAGAACCAGCACTAAAAAACAGGAAATGCCAAGGTCACATTAAAATAGATAACAGACACTATTATATATGACACAAAAACTATGCTGAAACAGATTCTATCAACATAGAGATAGAGAACCTCAGGCACAGAGGTGATTTTCCCACTATCCCACAGATTACAAGTGGTAAAAGCAAGATTTGAGCCATGACTCTTCATCTCCAGACTCCATGCTTTTAATCACCATATCATATAACCTCTTTGCACTGGTTCTTAGTTTATGATATGGTTTGGCTCTGTGTCCCAACCCAAATCTTATCTTGTAGCTCCCATAATTTCCAAGTGTTTTGGTTTCAGATGGAGATGAGGAACTTGTTGAGAACAGAACAAAGATGACACTTACTACGTTTCAGTAAAGAGACTGGTTCATTTTGTCCCTGCCCTAGAGATCTGTGGAACTTTGAAATTGAGAGAGATGATTTAGGGTATCTGGCTAAATAAATTTCTAAGAAGCAAAGCATTCAAGAGGTGACTTGGATGCTGTTAAAGGCATTCAGTTTCATAAGGAAAGTAGAGCATAAAACTTTGGAAAATTTGCAGCCTGACATTGTCATAGAAAAGAAAATCCTATTTTTTGAGAAGAAATTCAAGGTGGCTGCTTGCATAAGTAATGACGAGCCTAATGTTAATCCCCAAGACAGTGGGGAAAATGTCTTCAGGGCATTTCAGAGGTTTTTCACATTGGACCCTCTCATCACAGACATGTATAGAATTGCCTGAATGCCCAGGCAGACGTTTGCTGCAGGGGTAGGGCCTTCATGGAAAACCTCTGCTAGGACAGTGCAGAAGGGAAATGTGGGGTCAGAGTCCCCACAGAGAGACCCTACTGGGGCATTGCCTAGTGGAGCTGTGAGAAGAGGGCCACAGTCCTCCACACCCCGGAACGGTAGATCCACTGACAGCTTGCACTGTGCATCTGCAAGAGCCACAGACCCTCAACACCAGCCAATAAAGGCCTCCAGGAGGGAGGCTGTACCCTGAAAAGCTACAGGGGAAGAGCTGCCCAAGACCATGGGAATCCATCTTTTACATCTACATGACCTGGATGTAAGACATGGAATCAAAGGAGATCATTTTGGAGCTTTAATATTTGACTGCCCTGCTGGACTTTGGACTTTTATGGGGCCTGTTGCTCCTTTGTTTTGGCCAGTTTCTCTCATCTGGAATGGCTGTATTTACTTAATGCCTGTACTACCATTGTATCTAGGAAGTACCTAACTTGCTTTTGATTTTATTAGCTCCTAGGCAGAAGGGATTTGCCTTGTCTTAAAAGAGACAAGGAATATGCCTTGTCTTGGATGAGACTTTGGACTACAGACTTTTGAGTTAAGGCTGAAATGAGACTATGGGGGACTGTTGGGAAGGCATGACTGGTTTTGAAATATGAAGATGTAAGATTTGGGAGGAGCAGCAGAGGAATGATATGGTTTAGCTTTGTGTGCTCACCTGAATGTCATCTTGTACGGTCCCATAATTTTCACGTGTTATGAGAGTGACCTACTGGGAGATGGTTGACTCATGGGGGCAGGTCTTTCCCCAGCTGTTCTCGTGATAGTGAATGGGTCTCAGGAGATGTAATGGTTTTAAAAACGGGAGTTTCTCTGCACAAACTCTTTTTGTTTTTTTCTTTTTGCCTGCTGCTATGCATGTAAGATAGGACTTGCTCCTCCTTGCCTTCCACCATGATTGTAAGGCCTTTCCAGTCATTCAGAACTTTGAGTCCTATTAAATCTCTTTTTTTTAATAAATTGTACAGTTTCAAGTATGTCTTTATCAGCAGTCTGAAAATGGACTAATACAGTTTGCTAACATGTAAAAATGATTTTAACCTTATTTCAATTTTCCACAAATAGCATGTGAATTACACTAACTGGAGTCCCTTTCACTTTCTCAGTCACCATGGGAAAATAGCCAGAAGTTTAAAACTACTGCAATGCATTTATTTATTTATTTATTTATTTATTTTTGCAATAGATGAAGTCATACCTCACACACTTTTGTCTTTTCTCTCAGTTGCTTGGTACAGTGTAGTATATTTCTCATGGTCCAACATCAACAATATGGTATAATTTTAAATAATTTATTTATACTTACCTATTTCATGTTTATCTTGGCCCAATCTATTTGCTTTTTGAGGTGGTGCAGAAGTGATTTTGTTCACTCAGGATTGGTGAATGTAATATTTTCCAATTAAGTAATTGCTTTATCTTCTATAGCAACTTAGATTCTTCACCATTTTTAGAAGCATATTGTCAAAAAAAGAGTAATACTACCTATATTAGATTTCACAATTATTATTGCACTTCTGAGCCTTCTACAGTAGATTGGCAGGCTAAATCCACAACATACATTTTGACAGGTGGTGTTTATTTGATAGCTGACATTAGACAAGGCAGAAAATTCAGAGGCAGAGACAGACATGGAAAACATGTTTGGATGGTGTTTCACTCTGAATTTAAGTTAATTTTCAACTTTAGCAGTTTAAGTAAAAGAAGGCTATTGTCACTGCTGCACGGTTTATTCAGAAATTTATTCTACTTACCTTGGAGCTAATGGGTCCGTGTGTTCCTAGCCCAAACAAGCAACAACAGGGTCACATAAAGTATAGGACACTGGACAGAATATACATTAATTAATTATATATGTACCCTTGAATAAGATGTACGCATTTTTATATGTCTGTTATGGGAAACTGCACTAGTAGCTTCAGACAACAGTAGCACCTCTGCAGCGCAAGATCTTGACATTTAGTTGTACACGTGTAACTTTGTCTGATATGGTAGAAAATTCCAAAGAAGAATGAAATCTTTACGCATTGCTGCTTAAAGCATTTCCTATATTATAATAGCAGAGCTGCTTATTTGCATGAATGACACAGAGTAATTATGTCTGCACTTCTAGCTTGAAATTATTAGTGCTTTTAGGCAGGCAACACTAGATAGGCTGCCTCAAATTACATTTGGGATTAGCTGCAAAAAAAGAAAGCAGAAAATATTCACCTGGTTTTCCTCAAACGCAGGAATTAGCATCATATGTAATCTCAAGTTGATTCCGGACTGAATGATGTCTGAGATATAAACACAAGTTTTCCCAGACAAAGATACTAAGTTTTATTAAAACACAAAACAAATGGTGACTCTTATTACGGGCAATGTATGACAAATTCTAAAATCAAGACAGTAAAAATATTTATGAAGTTATTGCAAAGCCAAAAGAAAAGAAAGCAATTTAAAGGGCCTAGGACTGAAGTGCTTTTCTGGAAAAATCAGGTTTATAAGTAAATCAAAATAAAACTACAGTGGATTCTACCTTATTGTCAGAATCTAAATAAAACAAAGGAAGCACAAAGATAATTAAGCTAAAATTAAAGACAGGGTTCCCGAGGAGAAATTAGTAGATATTAAGAGAAAAATTGGATACATATAAAATGAAAAATGAGATCTTGTTTGCCAGAATAGACCAATATAAAAGGGAAGAATAGGCATGCTCACATCTAAATGTTTATGATGGCATTAGGTCATGTGTCTTAATTATTAATACAGTCCAGGATTAAGCATGTAGCACATATTCAAAGTAGTTCTCACTTGACATAAACAGGAGATTCTTTTGTCTTTTTTGACCAAGATCTCTACAACCCCCAATCCCTCAACCTCCCCACCCTCTGGTAACCTCCATTCTATTTTCTGTCTCGATAACAGCAACATTATTGAGATCACACATGAGTAAGATCATGTAGTATTTGTCTTTCTGTGCTCTGTGCCTGGTTTATTTAACACAATGTCTTCTAGGTCCATCCGTGTTGTTGAAATTGACAACATATCCTTCCGTTTTATGGATGAATACTATTCTATGTGTTTATGCGCTACATTTTATTTATTCATTCATCTGCTGGTGGACACTTAGCCTAAATCCATATCTTGGTTATGGTGAACAGTGGCACAATGAGCATGGGGATGCAAATATCTCCTTGATATATTAATTTAATTTTTTTTGTACATATACCCAATAGTGGAATTTCTGGATCATATTGTATTTTTCTTTTAATTTTCTAAGGAAGCTCCATGCTGTTTTTTATAATAGCTATACTAATTTACATTCCAAAAAACAAAGTGCAAGTACTCAAAAACAATACTCAAAAAAGGCAGTGTTGAATTTTAAGAATTTATATCTTACACAACTTACTAAAACTCCATAGAGAAATAATTAAGATTGAAGCTGCTGTTTGAACCATTGCTCTATCTAGACTCTTCTCTAAATTAATCCATATGAAGAAAAGCAAGCTAGATTTTTTGCCTTTAAGCTAAAACTGTCATTTGAGTCTACCAACCATTTAATTAAGTTCCGGCAATGTACGTTTTTGGTGGAGCTGAAGACATTTCATTTCAATGTCAGTGATGCTCAGTTAAGCTGACACCAAGTGCTTTCACAGAAATTGTGAGATAAGTGTCCATTGTTGCTTAAACCTATGAAGACCTAGTATAATTTGTTATTTACAATGAATAAGTGATATATAGAGAAAAGAATTTAAATAAAAATCAGTCTTCTTATTCAAATATTCTGTTTTAGTGAGCCAGACTAAACCATGCTGCAAATTCCTTTATCTACTCTTGAAATCAGATCTGCAACAATGCAGCCAGGTAACATCAGTAAGATGGCAGAATAAGAGGTTTACCCACTCATATCCACTGATAAGCACAATAATTTGCAGTCATCCATGTACAAGAGTGACTTTGTGAGACTTTAAAGATTCAGGTAGGACTTTGCAAAACAATAATCGAGCCCATATTAAGGCAGGTGTTTTGAGAAGATCAATCCATTCTTAAGTGTCAAGCTCATCAATGATCTTCCTGGATACAGACCAAGAAACAGCCTAATATGGCCTTTTCCTGCCACCAGAACTATCTGCTAAGGAACTATAGAGAAGCCACACCCTCCCATGCCTCCTGTAACAGACCTGTTGACCTTAGTCTTGGTGGTAGACCCTGAAGCAGACTGACCTGGCTCTAGCCCCTACTAGCAGCAGTATAGGAGCAGTCTTTTCCACCCAGGAAGTCAGTGGGAGACATGCCTGTTGGTGGACCCAGAAGCAGAGCTATAGACCTTAGCCTGACTGAAGATTTAGAAGCACCCCTGTGATCCAGCTTTAGCCCTGCACAGTCATAATCCAGGAGAATTTCTGTCAACCTTGGAACATAGCAGCAGGTACATTTGTACTTCTAGAGGTAGGCCTTTACACACCAGTTTGACGGTGGCCCCAGAAATGACACTGTGACTCAGTTTCAGCTCCTCTCAGCTATAGTCTGGGGCTAATTCTGCCCACCCAGAGACCCACCCAATGATTCAGAAAACATATTCCCAGGGATCTAGTGGGAGCCATAACCATTTTCACATCTGGTAACAAGCTCATAATCTGTGAAAACCCAACTGTGAATCCTGAAGCATACACTTGTCCTAGCACCAGACCTAATGGCCAAAATCCTAGAAGTAGCCTCATCTGCCCAGAGACACAACACAATGCATGCGTACCCAAGGCTCTGATGATAAACCCTGCAACAACCAACTTCACTGTATATCCAAAAGCAGCCCTATAACCTGGCTTCAATCCACTTAACTGAAATCCTATCCACTTACTTTGCAATAATTCAACAATGTAAGATCTTTATTATCCAAAATGTTCTGTAAAGACTGGAAGAGATGTTGCTTTTTCAAACATAAAGACCAAAGAAGAATACATGGATTATAAAGACTTAGGCAAACATGACACAACCAGGGAAATGAATGAAGCTTCATATCTACAAATTGTCTGACAAATATTTCTAAAGAAGCTTAATGAGATGAAGGAGGAAGCAGACAGATAACGTAACAAAATTAGAGAATAATGCATGAATAAAATTAGAAGTTCAATAAAGAACTCATTAACAAAGAACCAAACACAAAGACTCAAGGTAAAGAATACGAAGACAGAACAGAGAACAATAATACAGGGCTTCAATAGCAGACTTGATGAAGCAAAAGAAAAAATCAGAGGTCTGAAAGGCATTATTTAAAATTAAGGAACTTAAAACAACAAACAAAAACAAAAAATTAAATTAAAAAATGGGCAGATGACATGAACAAGTACTTCTCAAAAGAAATGTAAAAGTTGCCAACATAAGTAAAAAAATGCTCAACATCACTAATCATCAGAGAAATGCAATTCAAAACTACAATAAAATATCATCTCACACCAGTCAGAATGATGATTAAAGAAGGCACGCATAGCCAAGACAAACCTAAGCAAAAAGAACAAAGCTGGAGGCATCATGCTGCCTGACTTCAAACTACACTACAAGGCTACAGTAATCAAAACAGCATGGTACTGGCACCAAAACAGAGATATAGACGAATGGAACAGAACAGAGGCCTTGGAGGCAACACCACACATCGACAACCATCTGATCTTTGACAAACCTCACAAAAACAAGCAATGGGGAAAAATAAAGGATGTTGGGATGGCTGGTTAGCCATGTGCAGAAAACAGTAACTGGACCACTACCTGACACTTTACACTAAAATTAACTCCAGATGGATTAAAGACTTAAACATAAGATGTAACACCATAAAAACCCTAGAAGAAAAACTAGGCAAAACCATTTAGAACATAGGCATAGCAAGGACTTCATGACTAAAACACCAAAAGCATTGGCAACAAAAGCCAAAGTAGACAAATGGGACCTCATTAAACTAAAGAGCTTCTGTATAGCAAAATAAACTGTCATTAGAGTGAACCAGCAACCAACAGAATGGGAAAAAGTTTTGCAACCTACTCATCTGACAAAGGGCTAATATCCAGAATCTACAAAGAACTAAAACAGATTTACAAGAAAAAAACAAACAAACCCATTCAAAAGTGGGTGAAGGATATGAACAGATACTTTTCAAAAGAAGGCATATATGAGGCCAACAAACATATGAAAAATGCTCATCATCACTGGTCATTAGAGAAATGCAAATCAAAACCACATTGAGATACCATCTCACACCAGTTAGAATGGTGATCATTAAAAAATCAGGAGACAATGGATGCTGGAGAGAATGTGGAGAAATAGGAACACTTTTACACTGTTGGTGGGAGTGTACATTAGTTCAACCATTGTGGAAGACAGTGTGGCAATTCCTCAAGGAGCTAGAAATAGAAATTCCATTTGACCCAGAAATCCCATTAGTGGGTATATATCCAAAGGATTATAAATTGTTCTATTATAAAGAGACATGCACACGTATATTCATTGTGGCACTGTTTACAATAGCAAAGACCTGGAACCACCCCAAATATCCATCAATGATAGACTGGACAAGGAAAATGTGGTACATATACACCATGAAATACTATGAAGCCATAAAAAACGATGAGTTTGTGTCCTTTATAGGGACATGGATGAATCTGGAAACCATCATTCTCATCATTCTCAGCAAATTGACACAAGAACAGAATATAAAACACAGCATGTTCTCACTCATAGGTGGGTGTTGAACAATGAGAACACATGGACACAGGGACGGGAATATCAAACACTGGGGTCTGTTGCGGGGGACTAGGGGTGGGATAGTGGGGAGTAGGTTAGTTGGGGAGGGATAACATGGGGAGATATGCCAGATATAGGTGACAGGGGGATGGAGGCAGCAAACCACATTGCCACGTATGTACCTATTTCATCAATAAAGGTGAGATATGATATTCACAGGATAAAGGAAAAAATTGTATGATCTTCTCAACAGATTCAGAAAAAGTATTTGACAGAATTGAACATATTTTCATGATAAAAGCTCTCAACAAACTAGGTATAGAAGAAATACACCTAAACATAATAAAGACCATATATTATAGGACCAAATAACATCATACTCAATGGTGAAAAGCTGAAAGCTTTTTCCCTAAGATCAGGAACAGGACAAGGTGCTGGTTCCCACTACTTCTATACAGCATAAAACTGTAATTCCTAGCCAGGGCAATTAGGCAAAAAAGAGAAATAAAAGGCATCTAAATGAGAAAGGAAGAAGCAATAGTGTCTCTGAAGATGACATGATCTTATGTATAGGAAGCACAAAACACTCTATCAAAAAGCTGTAAGAAGTAATAAATGAATTCATTAAAACTGTAAGATATGAAGTGATATAAAAACCAGTTGTGTTCCTGTACACTTACAACAAGCTATCTGAAGAAAATTAAGAAAAAAATCATTTACAATAGAATAAAAAAGACTAAGAAATGCATTTTAATCTAGGAGGTAAAAGATCTTTATATCAAAAACTATAAAATATTGATGAAATTGAAGAAGAAAAAAATAAATGGAAAGATATCACATGCTCATGGGTTTGAGGAATTAATACTATTAAAATGTCCGTGCTACCCACATAATCTAATGATTCATTGCAATTCCTATCACAATTTTAATGGCATTTTTCATAGAAAGAGAAAAAAAATTCCAAGATTTGCATGAAAATGCAAAAGGCCCTGAAAAACTAAAGCAATATTGAAGAAAAAATAAAAAACTGAAGGCATCACACTTTTATATTTTAAAGTATATCACAATGCTAGAATAAAACATTATATGATACAAGCACAAAAACAGACATATGGACTGATGGAACACAATTAACAGCCTAGGCTGTGTTTTTGTGTTCCATCAGTCTGTATGTCTGTATGGCTTCCCAAAGTGCTGGGATTACAGGCATGCATCACTGTAGTGATGGATGGATCATTTGAGGCCAGGAGTTTGAAATCAGCCTGGGAAACATAATGTGACCCTCTCTCTACAAAAAAAGAAAAAGCATAAAGAATAAACCCCGTATACATGGTCAATTAATTTTTGACCAAAGGATCAAGAACACATAATGAGAAAAATAAAAGTATTCTTAACGAATACTGCTGGGAAAACTGTATCCACACACACAAAAAGTGCAAATGGACCTTTGTCTTACATCACACATTAACTCAAAGGTGATAAAAGACCTAGATGTAAAATCTGAGACTTTAAAAGTTCTAGAACAAAAAATAGACAAACTTTCCTTATCATTGGTCTTGAAAATAATTTTTTTGATATGAAACCAAATGCACAAACAAAAAAAACCAAAATTCAAATGTGATTACATCAAACTAAAAGGCTTCTGTACAAGAAGTGAACCAAAAGAGTGAAAAGCAACCTACAACATTGCTGAAACTATTTGCAAACCATGTATCTGATAAGGAGTAATATCCAAAATACACAAGGGACTCACTCAATTTAATAGCAAAAAATAAATAACTCAATTAAAAATGGACAAAAAAATGAATTTTAACAAATAAGGTATACAAATAGCCAAGAGATGCACACAAAAGTGTTCAGCATGACCAATGATAATAGAAATGCAAATGAAAGTTACAATAAAATATTGCCTTACCTGTGTTAAAATGGCTATTATCAAGAAGACAAAAGATAACAAATGTTGGCAAGCATATGAAGAAAATAAAATCCCTGCACACTGTTGTGCGGAATATAAATTGGTACAGCCATTATAGAAAAATGTATGGACTTCCTAAAATATTAAAATTAGAATTACCATATTATTCAGCAATCCCACTTCTGGGTATCTATGCAATAGAATTGAAATCAGGATCTCAAAGAGATACCTACACACCCATATTCACTGCAATATTATTCACAATAGCCTGAATGTGAAACAACATAAATGTACATTAATGGATGATTACATAAAGCAAACGTGAGATATACAGATAATAAATAGTAGATATAGATATATATTCACACATACTGACACATACACACACACATGGTGGTCTATTATTTAGCTTTGAAAAAGAAAAAAATCCTGCCATTTGTGACAACACAAATGAACCTGGACGACGATTACACTAAGAGAAATAACCAGATACAGTAAGACAGACTTTATGTCCTCACCTATATGTAGAATCTAACAGAGTATAGAATGGTGGTTGCCAGGGGCCTGTAGTTGGAGAAAGAGAAAAATATTGGTCAAATGGTATAAAGTTTCAATTACGAGGTTAATAACCTCTGAGGATCTAATGTACAGTGACATGACTTCAGTTATAATAACTGTATTTTATACATAAAATTTGCTAAGAGTAATCTTAAGTGTTCTCACCACAATGAAAAAAAAATGGGAACGATGTGAGGTGACTGATGTGTTAATTAGCTTGATTATACTAAGTGTTTAACAGTGTATACATATATCAAATTGTCACATTGTACGCTTTTAATATGTACAATTTTATTGCCAATTACATCTCAATGTTGACAGAAATCAAACAATGCAGCCCAAAGGCTTGCTATGATTCTAATTCCTCATCTGATTCTTAGATCTTAAAATTTGTGTAAATGCAGAATAAGATAAACGACAAATCAGAACAAACCATTCCACCCATCCATGGAAGACTTTCAGTGCTTCAAACTTGTCCTGTATCTGGTAAGGCTCCTTTTTCCTGGTGATTACAAGTAACTGCTTTCTAATCAGTACCATAATCTATAGCTTCCTTTCTGGGTGGTCAGAGCCTTGAGAAGTGAAATATAATAAAATGAATCTAATGTTTATCTTGAAATAAAGGCTTATTATTATTATTTCAACAAAATGCCAAAGCTAAGAGATTAACAAAATGCCAAAGCTAAGAGATTAAAAAATGGATTATTGCCAGAAGATGATGGATGGTGAAGTGGTCAACTTTAAAGGGAATACATTGGAAGAACATTTATGGTGATGAAACTCTACTGAAAGTTATTGGTATGAAATATATGTGACTCTAAGCATGTGTTAAAATTCATAGAACTACAATACTGAGTTTGAATGCATGAAAACTAAAAATAAAGATAAAAGACACATAAAGATGGTGAGAGATCCTAGGATGGAATGTGACTGTGAGAAGTGAATGTTTCATAGATATATGATATAACTGTATTATTAACAGAAGTGTTAGAGAAAGAATACAAGAGGTTTTCTAACTTTGAAAAAATGGTGTTTTGACTGGAAACTACGCAACTAAAGACAAATGGAACTTTTTATATAAACCACTCAAAATTTAATTGGTAAATTTGTATTTCATGAAGACATAGATCATCAATTCTGCTTTACATATGGACTGGATTGAACAAATAATTAAGTGGATGGCAAATGTTGGGGGTCAGGTATCCCACTCTCAGGGAAAGAAGCTACAGACAGACAAAAAGGAAAGACTAGTCTGGACCTGGTATTCCTCAATCAGAGTGAGAGATATTAGTGTGAACTCATGTTTAACTATAGTTAAATAGATAACTAGATAAATGACAGATCTAGACAGAGAGATAGATTAAACATACAAATATGTGAATAATCTTAAGTTAGTATATACAAAGAAATTAAATGGCTTTATACTCGAAGAGGGTTTAGACACAGTGATACCCCAGTAGCAATGAGCATACCTGGCATTTAGATATTTATTCAAAAATACTATGCACTAATAAATAGAACTAGAATTCTTGGTAAAGTGATTGATACTAGGACTGGGACATGAAAAATATAAGACAAGATAAGAGCATCCTGTAGTACTGGAAAGTAAAAACGTGCTCAAAAACCAAAAAATTGTACATTCCAGAGTAACAGAGGAATTCACCCTAAGGATTCTCCAGGAGAGATTCCCCACTGGAACAATTTCTACAACAAAAAACCAATATAGTATTGGATTACATAGCCTAGTTTAAAATATATAGTAATAAGTTTCTACTAACATCAATTATTAAGTAATTAAGTAGGGGAGACGAGACAAATCCTCCAAAAAAATCACAAATATTATAGGTATGTGTATTTGACTTCCCTCTCAAGGTGCTAGAATTTAGGTCTTTCATGAATATGAGCAGAACTTAGTTAATAACATCCAAATAATAAAATATTGAATGGTGAAAACAGCAACTTTATAGTGATGAAGTCTTGCAGACACTAACGTAAGCAAATAATAAAAGTTAATCCTACCAGTAGTATTGTATGAACATACTGTAAACCCTGGTAGGATATAACGTAAAAAGGACTTTGCCTGTGTGATAATCTTCTCCAAAACCCATCACCCAAGTCTAATCATTAGAAAAACCTCAGACCAACCCAAATGGAAGAATATTTTACAAAATATTAACCAACAGTCCTCAACATTTTCAAAGACATGAAAAACAAAAATAATTGAGAAATTGTCACAAAACAAGAGAATGACAGCAGAGACATGACAACTAAACGCAATATTATATCCTGAAATAGAAAACAATCATCAGTAAAAAAATTAGTGAAGTATGAGTACATTGTGGAATTTAGTTAATAGTATTACACCAGTGATACTTTCTTAAATTTGACAAATGTGTGAAGGTAATGTAAAATTATAACAAGGGAAACTTCAACTGGATAAGGAATGTATGAGATCTCTTTGCAATATGTTTTCAGTTATTCTACACATTTACAATTATACCATAATTTAAAAAGTTTGTAAAGCAGCAAATTTTATTTATTATGTCTATCAAATTGATAATTAAAAATTCTGTTATTCTAATAGTTGTTTTATTTTTAATTATTATGAATATATGATAACTGTACATATTTATGGGGTACATGTGATCTTTTGATACAGGTATATAATCTGTAGTGATCAAATCAGGGTAATTGGAGTATATATCACCACAATAATTTATCATTAATTTGTGTTAGAAACATTACAGTTCCACTCTTTTAGTTACCTAACATATAAAATAAATTATTGTTAACTATTATCACCCTATTGGGCTACTGAATATTAGATTTTATCAACCTATATTAAATATTTTTAGTGTACTTTGACTATGAAATGAGATATAATGACAGTTTAAAATCACCTAATTGAAAAATAGAAAAATATACATTCCCTGCACAGCTCAGTGTGCATAAATATTTAATCTACAAGTAAATAAATGCATTTGCCATAGTTCATTGCACAGTTTTGTTAAGTATTCACATTGGTTTTAGGCCGCTACTTATAATCACCACTTATAAAGATATTTTACAAGAAAACAGCCACAGAAAAAAATATTTTTAGATGTTATTTGTAACATATTTTAACCTTATGTTAGAAAATATGAACATTGTGGTTTTTAAAATATATTTTGATGTCTAAAGGGCAAATTTCCTCATTATCCTTCTATTTGAAATTATCTTGAGTAATTTTACAAGCATATTATTTCAGAAGTATTATAGAATCATGTTAAGTTTATATAAATTTCATTGGGTTCTATAATAGGAAGACAGGTACTGAATTTAATTTAATAGATTTGATTGATTTAAGAATATATAATCTCCTAAGGCCAAGTGCATGTCATTTTTTTAATTTTATAGTTTTAAACAGCATAGTTCTGAATTGTCAAGTCTTTTTTTTTCCTTTTAAGAATAAACCAATTCATTTTGCTTGGAACATCGAATACATATTTCAGAAATAAAGTCTTTGCTGACTAGTTACATAAAATTAACCCAGAAGGTTCAATTTGCCAAAGTGAGCTTATTTAGCCTGTAAAATTTTTTTTAAATCATGCAATAGGTTCTAAAAACATGACTAATATGACACTATCTTTCCATCACAAAACTTATGCAATTGTTATTTTATAACTGATTACTGCACCATGATTACACAAGGTGCTAAGCAAAAGTATATTGACAATGAATTTCTGTGTATGGTATGTTTGATACTCATGTGTATAATTTTATGTAAACAGACATGGGGAGGCCTACATTACAAAATTACAGTTAGAGGCTGAAGGATCGCTTGGCTAGGAGTTTAAGACCAGCCTAGGCAACATAGTGTCACTCTGTCACCCAGGCTGGAGTGCAATAGAGTGATCTTGGCTCACTGCAACCTCCGCCTCCTGGATTCAAGTGATTCTCCTGGCTCAGCCTCCTGAGAAGCTAGGACTACAGGTGTGTACCACCACTCCCGGCTAATTTTTGTATTTTTAGTAGAGACAGTATTTCACCATGTTGGTCAGCCTGGGTGAGACCCTAGCTTTACAAATTTGTTTTTAGAAAATTAGCCAGGCATGGTGGCATATGCATGTAGTAATAGCTACTCAGGAGGCTGAGATAGGAGAATTGCATGAACCTAGGAGTTTAAGACTACAGTGAGTTACAACTCGGCCATTGCAGTACAAAGTACAGCCTAGCTGCCAAATTTAGACCCCATTCCTCAAAGAAAAAAAGAGACCCAAAACAATAACAAAAATAATAATAAAGGACCAGTACAGAGCTACTACAGTCTGAATCAATGAACATTTACAAAACAATTATAGCAAGAGCTACATACAAAGAAGCATATAAAACTGGAAGTACAAATTAATGTAACAGTTGTCTCCAATATGCAACCATTTAATGTGTAAAACATCTAACTGTCAATTTTGTTGTTGTTGTTGGTTTTTTTCTGTTTTGGTTTTGTTATCCTAAGCAAAAAAAAAAAAACCTACAAAAAGAAAACATGTTAACTTCATATAATTTGTCAGAAAAGCAGCAAACTAAACTAAATGCAATAGAATTGTATACTTTGAAAAAATATATTCAAAAAAAAAGAAGGGAAAAAAAAACCACAAACAGGGAGGCATTAGGCTGACTGACTTCAAACTATACTACAAGTCTACAGTAATCAAAACAGCATGGTACTAGTACCAAAACAGAGATATAGACCAATGGAGCAGAACAGAGGTCTCAGAAATAACACATCTACAAACATCTGATCTTTGACAAACCTAACAAAAACAAGCGATGGGCAAAGGATTCCATATTTAATAAATGGTGTTGGGAAAATTGGCTAGCCATATGCAGAAAGCTAGTAAACTGGATCCCTTCCTTACACCTTATACAAAAATTAACTCCAGATGGATTAAATGTTTAAACATAAGACCTAACACCATAAAAACCCGAGAAAAAAACCTAGGCAATATCATTCAGGAAATAGGCATAGGCAAGGACTTCATGATTAAAACACCAAAAGCACATTGGCAACAAAAGCCAAAATAGACAAATGGGACCTAATTAAACTCCAGAGCTTCTGCACACAAAAGAAACAATCATTAGAGTGAATCAGCAACCAACAGAATGGGAAAAATTTTTGCAATCTACTCATCTGGACAAAGGGCTAATATCCAGAATCTACAAAGAACCTAAACAAATGAACAAGAAAAAAACAAACAACTCCATCAACAAGTGGATGAAGGATAAGAACATACAGACACTTTTCAAAAGAAGACATTTATGCAGCCAACAAACATGAAAAAAAAGCTCATCTCCACTAGTCATTAGAGAAATACAAATCAAAACCACATTGAGATACCATCTCATGCCAGTTAGAATGGTGATCATTAAAAAATCTGGAGACAACAGATAATGGAGAGGATGTGGAGAAATAGGAACCCTTTTACACTGTTGGTGATAGTGTAAATTAGTTCAACCATTGTGGAAGGCAGTGTGGTGATTCCTCAAGGAGCTAGAAATAGAAATTCCATTTGACCCAGCAATCCCATTGGTGAGTATATACCCAAAGGATTATAAACCATTCTGTCGTAAAGAAACGTGCACAGGTATGTTCATTGTGGCAATGTTTACAATAGCAAAGATGTGGAACCAACGCAAATGCCCATTGATGATAGACTAGACAAGGAAAATGTGGCACATATACACCATTGGAATACTATGCAGTTATGAAAAACCATGAGGTTATGGCCCTTGTAGGGACATGGATGAATCTGGAAACCATCATTCTCAGCAAATTGACTCAAGAACAGAAAACGAAACACTGCATGTTCTCTCACTCATAAGTGGGTGTTGAGCAATGATAACAGATGGACACAGGTAGGAAAACATCACACACTGGGGCCTGTTAGGGTATGGGTGGCTAGGGGAGGGATACAAGCAGACAGGGAATAGGGGAGAGACAGCATTAGGAGAAATACCTAATGTAGATGACAGGGTGATGGATGCAGCAAACCATCATGGCACGTGTATACCTATGTAATAGACCTGCACATTCTGCACATGTACCCCAGAACTTAAAGTATAATAAAGTCTTTTTCTCAGGATAACAATTTTGGGAATTTTTCTCACTGCTGTGGGTGAGGTTTTATTTTACATCACTCTCCTATCTCTGATTCTGATACAATAAATCTACAAAATTTTTTTTCACAATAAAACAACTAGCTAAACTTATTATTTCAGTGCTTATTCAGCTGATTATGACATTTTTATGTAGCTAATCCTATCACCTGCAGGTGGGGAATTATTTAAAAATCCCTTCTTTGCTAATATTTATACACAGGAATTTTCTTAGATAATTGCATTTCCTGTTATTTCTAAAACAGAGTAATAATAATAATAATAATAATAATGTCACCTGGTAATAGTATTATTCTGGACTTTAACTAGAACACCTTTAAGGTTTCATGGTTTCAAGGCATTGCTTACTTACCTGATTTGTCTATTTTGATTATGCCATGCATGGTACATTTTTGTAATTTATAAAAAATAATCTCAACCCCTATAATTTTATCAGTGGGATTTTCAAGGTTTCTGTTTTGCCTAGTTATCCATTTACCTATTAAAAAGTGTTGAGGGTAAAATAATATAATACACAGAATATCAACAGTGTCTCTGTATTAGTCCATTTTCACACTGCTATAAAGAACTGCCTGAAACTGGTTCATTTATTTAAAAAAGAGCCTTAATTGGCTCACAGTTCTATATGGCTGGGGAGGCCTCAGGAAACCTACAATCATGGCAGATGGCAAAGGAGAAGCAAAGAGTTACCTTCTTCAAATGGTGACAGGAGAGAGTGAGCACACAGGAAACTGCTGCTTTTAAACCATCAGATTTCTTGAGAATTTCCTCACTATCATGAGAACAGTATGAGGAAACTGCACCCCCCATGATCTAATCACCTCCTACCAAGTCCCTCCCTCGACATGTGGAGATTACAATTCGAGATGTTATTTGTGTGGTAACACAGAGACAAGTCACATCAGTCTCTATTGTAAAGGAAGTCCAGCTGTGCTTCTGACTCTTCTTCATTTTCCATTCCAGTGTTGGTCTAATGCTAACTTTCCCCTGCCAAAACACAGTTGTCAATTGGGACATAACTGCATTAACTGAGTTTGTTCTAGGTATATCAGAAGCAAAACAAATTACAGGAAGCATAGAATGTGCTGAATAACTGCTAACCTCTTATATTCTTCATTGATATTTTAATAAGGGATTGCTAAAAATTTAAGTAGAACATCATTTGAACACTATGGTAAAATATCATGAGATATCAATAACTTTCAAGCCATTAAATCCATTTGAAGTTTTTCCATTTCTATGACCTGAATAGACAGTACCAACAGCGAGCATATCCTTCTGAAAGGACTCTCATTCTTAACATCATAAAACAATGGTATCTATTTCTGCTATGCTTTGTTCATTTCCATTTCCATTGTCACCCACTTCTCCTGCAGCTGCTCTTTAAATCTTGAAATACTTCTAGTCCTTTTAAGCCCCATTCCCTACTTTTTCTCTCTCATACATATATCTATATCTATCTATCTATCTATCTATATCAAAAGACCCTATGTCCTCTCATGACTTGAACTACCATCTCTTAAATATCTAACTTGGGCTTTAACCCCTCTCTTAAATGCTATATCTCAATATTCAACCAGTCCTTCAATTCCTTAATTTGTTGCTTTAGAAGTACCTCAAAGTAAATATATCCCACGTAAACTTTATGTTGTTCATTTCCAAATCTCATCTTTTTTTCAATATGTTGTTTCAGAAATTACAGCCACTCTTCAACTAATTGCAGCAGCAGAAACCTGAATAGTATTATCTATTTATTATTCATGTTCTTTTTCCAGATCTGTACACCAATGATCTCTCATGTGTATTTACTTCTTTATAGACCTATGGCTACCACCATAGACCATGCCTCACTGTAATCATACATGGACTATCAAAATAGCCTTCACTTCTCTGCCTGTACTCAATTCACTTCCAATCTATTCTTCTCAGTAGTAGGCAAAAAGGAAGGTTATTTTTACTACAAATCTAATAGTAATCTTCCTGATTAAATTACATAATTGTGACTGTTTCTCCAAGACAGTGGATTAGAGGCATTGCTAGTATACCTCTCCCACTTGAAAGGACAAAATAGTGTGTAGAGATTCACAACGTGAACTTTTTTCAAGAAGCAATGCAGGAACTGAACAGGAAAAACAATGGAATCTACAGATGATTTTAAGGAAGTGGGGGGCTATAGCCACACTATGAGTCAGGTGAAAGGCTGAGTCCCAAGTGCGAGAGGAGAGTTTGTCTCACCAGAGTCTCTAAAATTTGAGGTCATGGAGGAAGGCCCTAACCCTACCCAGTTCAGAAAAAACAACTTGGGGATGGCCGTGTAATATAAAAGTAGGAGCAGCTGTAGGAAGAATATTACATTTACTCCCAGTTTGCAGCAAGGACTCAGGGAAGCCATTCCTTGCTGTTACTTACAGGGGACCCTGTCCTGTACAGGACAGCCAACAGTAGTTCAGGCAGTGGTCACAGGTTGAAAGAAGCCCCCAACTAGGTTTCATGATACAAACTCGGTGGGAATGAACTCTCTTGATCAGGGCTGAAGTGGGGGAGTAAAAAGTGGGCTGCAGCTGCGAGTGCAGGAGCCACAAGTGCAAAAGCCAGGCACCCAGCTTTGCAGCAGATAAGGAGGAACAAAGCCTGAAAGCTACATATGCTATCTCAGTGGGGAAAGCTTATGACTCCGGGCAGTTTCCAGTTCTGAGTGCAGGTTGACTTGAACTTAGCCTGCTGCTAAATGGAACATTGCTGGAGTGGATCTGCCTCACTGAGTGTGTGGGATCTGTGTGGGGTTTAACACAGCCTGTTCTTCCCCATTCCCTTTGTGAGCTCTTCTATGCATCAGAGGCAACAACACTTCCCTCTGGAACATCAAGCCAGTGGCCTGAGAACTGCTCCTGTCCCATGACACCCACAGGAGCTGCTGCTTGCCCTATGGGAAGACACTGAGAATGCAAACTCAACTGACCCAGCCCCACCTGGCTTCGTCCTACCACCCACCCTGGTAGCTTATCAGAAAGGACTGAAATTCTTGGGAGCATATGGCCCTGCTCATTGCCTGAAAAACCAGAGTACCCATCCTGGGCAACACAAGGCAAGTAAAAATTCCACTGCTACTACTGCAGCTGGTGTTCTTTTTCAAATGCTACCTCCTGATGGCAGTCCACTATAGCATCTCCTGGTAGAGTAACATTTTACCCAGGAAGTAGAAGATGGCTATGCAATCTCAGTTATCATCACTGACTGCACCACCTTGGCTAACTAGGAGGTCCTGGGTTGGTTCGCATAACCAGTCCATTACTACTATAACCAAGAAAACCAATACATTAAGTTTATCAAAAACCAAAGAATCTTACAGATTCTATGTCACTCCCCTATGACCCTTATTAAAGCTGGTGCTGCTTCTCGTTCCTGGGAGACTTGAGACCAGGCCACATCATCAGATCCCTTAGAGGCATTTTTCAGCACCAGCCTGGAGCATGGCAACTTCACTGGGAAGCTAGATCCAGAGAAGCAACAACACTCAGAATAATCTGACTGATCCCCAGGAACACTCACTTCTAGGGAAACGGGGAGGGCACTCCATCAAGGGAACACTCGGTTGGGCAAAAGAGTCTGGACAGAAAGCCTTGAGCACCAGATATTTCCACAGGTGAGAAATTTCTTTCAACAGAGGCAAAGTTACAGTGCTGGGATCAGAAGGGAAAGTCTTCAGCTCTAACCCAACATTCCGCTCCCTGGCATGTACCACAGACAGAATGGGGGCCTCTTCCATGGGAGCCTGGCAGGAGGGCAATGATATACACCTTTCTGTAACTTGTCAGGTGACTGCATCCCTGCAGGAGGAGGACCCTCCAGGGTTGCAGAGGAGACAGAGTCATAATTCCTCTCTACTTGGAACATCAACATTCCTACAGCTGACAAGAGCTGTCTGTTTGATCTGAGTAGCGGGAACATGGAGACAGGAGTGTGTCTGAGAGGTGAATAATGTTCCAGCCGACATGGCAGAGGAGCTGAGGTGGCTTCAACCATTTCCCCTGATAAGGCCTCAGTGTAATTCCCTGGAGAGCACCTCTAGTCACCTCTGTCAAGGCTGTGACCTCTGCTCATCATTGAATATTGCATTTATCCATCTGCTTCAGCCACATCTGATTCCTACTGAGGGACAACTCTCCTACTAGCTGGAAGCCCAAACCATCAAACCAGTAAATAAAATACTGCAGAAAAATCAATAAATAAAAAGTATATAAAAGAGTAGAATAAGATAAGTTTCAAGAGACCGCTATCATTCCAACCCCATAGGAGACAATGAAATTATTTACACACAAAGCATATTACTGCTACAAACAGCACATTAGAAAGCCATCATACAAAGACACTGTATTATCATAGAATTCTTAAAGAGTCTTCATGCCTGAAGGCACCAAAAATTGAATTAGGCTATAATTAACTACAAGCATTAAAGTCACATCCTTAAGGGGTAAAAATAAATTAACAAGCAAATATATAAATAAAAAAAGAAACAGTCATATCAAATATAAATTAAAGAATAATTAGAAAAAGTAGTCTACCCAAATGAGAAGCAGAAAGGTAACTCTAATAATATGGCAAAACAGGGCTTTATAATACTCCCAAAAGATCACACTAACTCACCAGCAATAGACCCAAGCCAAGATGAAATCTTTGAAATATTAGATAAAAAAAATTCAGAAGGTCGGTCATTAAGCTACTCAAGGAGAGAAAGCTGAAAGCCACCATACAGAAATTTTAAAAGATAAGGATATAAATGAAAAATTTTCTAGAGAGATAGATATCATAAAGAAAACAAATAGAGCTTATGGAATGAAATACAAACCTAGGGAATTACAAAATGCAGTGAAAAGTTTTACCAATAGGCTAGAACAAGTAGAAAAATGAATTTTGGAGCTTGAAGACAAGACTTTGAATTAACCCAATCAGTCAAAATTAAAGAAAAAAAAATCAAAATAAATGAACAAAGTCTCCAAGAAATATGGAACATGTGAAACAAACTAGCCTAAATATAATTGGTGTTCTTGAAGAAAAAAGGAAACAATAATTGTGGAAAACTTATTTGAGGAAATAATTGGGGCAAATATCAAAGAACTCCTGGAAAAATCACTGCAGAAAAAGATCTTCTCCAAGGCATATAGTCACTAGGCTACCTAAAGTCAACATGAAGAAGCAAATTCTAAGAGCAGTAAGAAAAAAGCATCAGGTAACTTACAAAGAAAAAACCTAATCAAACTCCACAGCTTCTGCACAGCAAAAGAAACAATCATTAGAGTGAATTGGCAACCAACAGATTGGGAAAAAATTTTTGCAGTTTACCCATCTGACAAAGGGCTGATATCCAAAATTTACAAAGAACTAAAACAGATTTACAAGAAAAAAACAAACAAACCCATTCAAAAGTGGGCAAAGGATATGAACAGACACTTTACAAAAGAAGACATACGTGAGGCCAACAAACATATGAAAAAATGCTCATCATCACTGGTCATCAGAGAAATGCAAATCAAAACTACATTGAGATACCATCTCATGCCAGTTAGAATGGCAATCATTAAAAAATCTGGAGACAACAGATGCTGGAGAGGATGTGGAGAAATAGGAACACTTTTACACTGTTGGTGGGAGTGTAAATTAGTTCAACCATTGTGGAAGACAGTGTGGAGATTCCTCAAGGACCTAGAAATAGAAATTCCATTTGACCCAGCAATCCCATTACTGGGTATATATCCAAAGGATTACAAATCGTTCTACTATAAGGACACGTGCACACGAATGTTCATTGCAGCACTGTTTACAATAGCAAAGACCTGGAACCAACCCAAATGCCCATCGATGATAGACTGGCTAGGGAAAATGTGGCACTTATACACCATGGAATATTATGCAGCCATCAAAAACGATGAGTTAGGGTCCTTTGTAGGGACATGGATGAACCTGGAAACCATCATTCTCAGCAAACTGACAGGACAGCAGAAGATCAAACACCGCATGTTCTCACTCATAGGCGGGTGTTGAACAATGAGAACACATGGACACAGGGAGGGGAGCACTACACACTGGGGTCAGTTGGGGGGAAATAGGGGAGGGAGGGTAGGGGGTGGGAGGCTGGGGAGAGATAACAGGGGGAGAAATGCCTGATGTAGGTGATGGGGAAGAAGGCAGCAAATCACACTGCCATGTGTGTTCCTATGCAACAATTCTGCATGTTCTTCACATATACCCCAAAACCTAAAATGCAATAAAATAAAAAAATGGGGGAAAAAAAAAAAAAGATAAAACCTATCAGACTAACAGCAGGTTTCTCAGCAGAAATCTTACAGGCCAGAAAGGAATGGGGTCCTATCTTCAACTTCCTTAAATAGACTAACTATTAGTCAAATATTTTGTATCCAGCAAAATTCAGTTTCATTAATGAAAGAGAAATAATGTCATGTTCAGACAAATGCTGAGAGAATTTGTCACCACCAAACCGGCACCACAAGAAATGCTAAAAGGAGTTCTTCTAAACTCTGAAACAGAAGACCGATATGCATCAAAGTAGATCACAGAGCCCTTAAATAAATAAAACATTTAAAAATATCTATTTAGGTAACAATTAATATGATGAAGAGAACAGTACGTGACATCTCAGTATCAACATTGAATGTAAATGGCCTAAACTTTTCACTTAAAAGATATAGAATGACAGAATAGATGAGAAATTATAAACCAAATATGCACTGTCTTCAAGAGACTCATCTAACATGGAAGGATTCATATGAACTCAAGGTAAAAAAAAGTAGAAATATATATTCCATGCAAATGAAAAACAAAAGCAAGCAGTAGTAACTATTCTTATATTAGACAAAACAGACTTCAAAGCAACAACAGTGAAAAAAAATGGAATCAAGCCAACAAGAAGATATTACAATTCTAAATTTATATGCACCTAACACTGGAGCTCTCAGATTCATAAAACAGTCACTACTAAATCTGAGAATTCAGATAGACAGCAACACAATAATAATATGAGACTTCAATATACCAGACAGCACAGGACAGATCATCAAGACAGAAAGTCAACAATAAAACAATAGACTGAAATTACATGTTGGAACACCTGAACTTAATGAATGTTTACAGAATATTCTACCCAAGAACTGCAGAATATATACTTCTTATCAGCATGTGGAACATTCTTTAAGATAGGCCATATGCCTTCAAGATAGGCCATAAACCAGGCCACAAAGCAAGTCCAGTACATTTTTTAAAAATCAACATGATATCCAGTGTCTTCTCAGGCCACAGAGCAATAAAACTAGAAATCAACTCCAAAAGGAACCCTCAAAACCATACAAATACATGAAAATTAAATGATCTGCTCATAATGATACCTGGGTTAACAATGAAATCAAGATAGAAATTTAAAAATTATTTGAATTGAATAATAATGACACTAGTTACCAAAACCTCTGGAATACAGCAAAGGAAGTACTAAGAGGAAAGTTTATAGCATTAAATGCCTAGATTAAAAAGTCTTAAAGAGGATCAGGCAGGGTGGCTTACGCCTGTAATCACAGCACTTTGGAGGGTCGAGGCAGGTGGATTGCTTGAGGCCAGGAATTTGAGACCAGCCTGGTCAACATGGCAAAATCCTGTCTCTATGAAACAAAACATAGCCAGGCAAGGTGGCATGCTCTGTGGGTCTAGCAACTCCTGAATCTAAGGTGAGAAGATTGCTTGAACCCAAGAGGCAGCGATTACAGTGAGTGAGATCACACCACTGCATTTCAGCCTGGTTGGGGGGGTGACAGCGTGAGACTCTGTCTCAAAAAAGAGAAAAAATAAGTCTGAAAGAGCACAAATTGACAACCTAATGTCACACCTTAAAGAACTAGAGAAATAAGAACAAACTAAACCAAAAGCTAAAAGAAGAAAATAAATAACAAAGATCAGAACTAAATGAAATTCAAGCAAACACAAAAGATATAAAAGTTCAATGACACAAAAGCTACGTCTTTGAAAAAATAAACAAAATAATAGACCAGTAGCTAGATTAACCAAGAAGAGTGAAGATCCAAAAAAGTTAAATTAAAAATGAAACTGGAAGGCCTGGCACAGTGGCTCATGTCTGTAATCCCAGCACTTTGGGAGGCCGAAGCAGGCGGATCAAGAGGTCAAGAGATCGAGACCATCCTGGCCAACATGGTGAAACCGCTTCTCTGCTGAAATACAAAAATTAGCTGGGCATGGTGGCGCATGCCTGTAGTCCCAGCTACTTGGGAGGCTGAGGTAGGAGAATTGCTCGAACCCGGGAGGCGGAGGTTGCAGTGAGCCGAGAATGCGCCACTGCACTCTAGCCTGGCGCCTGGTGACAAAACAAGATTCTGTCTCAAAAAAAAAAAAATAAATAAAACTGGAGACATTACAACTGACACCACAGAAACACAAACAATCACTTGTGACTACTATGAACAACTGGATGTACACAAACTAGAAAATCTATAGAAAATAAAATCTGGAAACATATAACCCTCCTATTTTAAATCAGAAAAAAAGATAAACCCCGAATAGACCAATAACAAGCAATGAGATTGAATCAGTAATTTTAAAAATTGCCAACAACAACAAATGAAAACACAGAGCCAGATGGATTCATAACTGAATTCTACCAGACCTTCAAAGAAGAATTGGTGCCAATCCTACAACTATTACAAAAGACTGAGAAAGAGGGAATCTTCTCTAATTTATTCTATGAAGCCAGTATCACCCTGATACCAAAACCGGGAAAGAACACAATAAAAAAAAAAAATTACAGATCAATTTTCATCACGAACATAGATGCAAAATTTCTCAACAAAATACTAACTAACCAAATCCAACAGCACATCAAAAAGATAATACACCTTAATCAATTGGGTTTCATCCCAGGGATGCAGGGATTGTTTAACACCTACAAGAAAATAAATGTAATACATCACATAAACAGAATTAAAAACAAAAATCATATGAACACCTCAATAGATGCAGAAAAATTATTTTATAAAATGAAGTACCACTTTCTGAGAAAAACTTTCAACAAACTAGGCATAGAAGGGACTTGCTGTAAAATAATAAAAACGATATGACAAACACACAGCACACATAAACATCATAATAAATGGAAAAACGTTGAAAGCATTCTCTGTGAGAACAGGAAGAAGACAAGGCTGTCTGTCCGCTTTTACCACTCCTATTCAACATAGTTCTGGAAGTCCTAGACAGAGCCATTAGGCAACAGAAAGAAATAAAGAACACCTAAATTAGAAAAAAGGAAGTCAAACTGTCACTGTTTAGAGATAATATGATCATATATCAAAGAAATCCTGAAGACTCCTAGATTTGATAAATAAATTCAGTAAAGTCTCAGGTTACAAAATCAGTGTACACAAATCAGTAGCATTTGTATTCACTAACAACAACCAAGCACTTTTATACACTAACAACAACTTAGTTATTGATTTGAACTAAGAATCCAATCAAGAACTCAATATTTTTACAACAGCAGCAATAAAATAAAATACATAAACATATACTTAATCACGGAGGTGAAATATCTCCAAAAAGAGAAATATGAACACTGCTGAAAAAGAATTAAGGATGAAAACAAACATATGAAAATGCATCCCATGCTCATGGATTGAAGAATCAATATTGTGAAAATGACCATACATCCCAAAGCAATTTACAGATTCAATGCAATTTGTATCATAATACCAACATAATTTTTCACATAATTAGAAAAAAATACTAAAATTAATATGGAACCAAAAAAGAGCCCAAATAGCCAAAGCAATAGCCAAAGCAATAGCCATCAGAAAGAATAAATCTGTAGGCATCACATTGCTGGACTTCAAATTATACTACAAGGCTATAAGTTACCAAAATAACATGATACTGGAATAAAGGTAGACAGATAGACCAGTGGAACAGAATAGAAAGCCCATAAATGAAACCAAATATGTACGTCCAACTTATCTTTGACAAATCATACGAAAATATAAACTGGGGAATGGATATCCTATTTAACAAAGGTGCAGGGAAAAATGGCAAGCTGCATGTAGAAGAATGAAACTGGATCCCGAATTCTCACTTTATACAAAGTCAACTCAAGATTGATCAAAGAGTTTAATCTAAGACCTAAAACCATAAAAATCATAGAAGTTGAAAAACTCTTCTAGATATTGGCCTAAGCAAAGAATTCATGACTAAGACCCCCAAAAGCAAATTCAACAAAAACAAAACAAGTAAATGGGACCTAATAACTTATGCACAACAACAGAAATATTTAATAATAATTAAAGTAAACAGACACCCACAGAATTGGAGAAATTATTTGCGAACTACACATCCAACAAAGGACTAGTGTAAAGAGTATACAGGGAATTAAAAACAATCAGCAAGAAAAACACAAATAATCCCATTAAAAAGTGGACAAAGAAAAGGAATAGGCATTTCTTAAAAAGAAGATACACAAATGTCCAAGAAATATATAAAAAATCCCCAACATCACTAATTATCAGGGAAACGCAAATTAAAATCACCATGAGATACCACATTCCTCCTGCAAGAATGGCCATAATTTTGATTATTACCAAAAAGTCAAAAACACCAGATGTTGGCATGGATGTGGGAAAAAGGGAATGCTTATACAATGCTGGTTGAAATGTAGATAAGTACAACCTCTATGGAAAACAGTAGGGAGATTCCTTAAGGAGCTAAAATTAGCTTTACCATTTGCTCCAGCAATTCCACTACTGGATATCTACCCAAAGGAAAAGAAGTCATTGTATGAAAAAGACACTTGCACGTGCATGTTTATAGCAGCATGATTCACAATTGCAAAGATGTGGAACCAACGGCAATGCCCATCAATGAACGAGTGGAGAAAAAAATGTGGTATATATACATCATGGAATACTATTCAGCCATTAAAAGGAACAAAATAATGTCTTTTGCAGCTACATGGATGGATCTGGAGACCATTACTCCAAGTGAAGTAACACAAGAGTAGAAAACCAAAAACCAAATGTTCTCACCAATAAGTGGGAGCTAAGCTGTGAGTACAGACAGGCATACAGTGTGATATATGGAATTTAGAGAATCAGAAGGGGGAGGGTGGGAGGAGGGCTAGGGATAAAAACAAATGACACATTAAACACAATGTACACTCCTCCAGCGGAGGGTGCACTAAAATTTCAGCATTTATCACTATGGAATTCTTCCATGTAACAAAGAACAACTTGTACCCTAAAAGCTATTGAAATGAAGATTTTTTTTTAAGTTACATATTGGCTTGGAATTTTTGTGGGCTGAAAAAATATCTTACAAGCTCTCTCAAGTTCTTGCACCTAGATCTCTCATAACTTCTGTAAATGCATTACAGATTCACTGTAATTCAACTATGATGTAATTCAACTTTTTGCTTCCTAAATGCAGCATATTCCCCCCTCGGAGTTAAAATTTTTCTACAGTGTAGCCTCTCATGACATTATTGGCTCACACAGCTTCTTTTATCTGTATCTTTATAACATCTGTCATAATTTACTTGGCCTTTTAATATCTTTTTTTGCTAATGAATTAGATTTTATTTTACTTAAGTTTTAAATATTTTATTTAATTTTCCTCCTACTATAGTTACAGCTGTATTTCATTCTTTAAAAAAATACTTTTGTAATTATTACACACACAGAGACACAAACACTCCTGTACAGTTTCATGGACGTCCCACATTATGGTTTTGTTATAGTTGTTTCTTATTGCTTATTCCAGTTTTTACAATAACCTAGGTCAAAATTAATAGCTAGGTTCTACCCATTATAAATGAAATGATTCCCTGCCTAAAAGCAAACTGGATGTCTGCTGTTTAATGAGATCAGTTCATAATTATCTGTTAACTCTTGCTCGAAGGAATTAGTAAACACTCTGATGTTATTTTTCATTATTATTGCCTTTGTTCCTTCTCCTTTTTCTTTTATTGGTGTATTTTTGTCTATTTTCCTGTCTTTAAGCTCATTTTTTTGTTGTTGGAAGAAATATGTAATTTACCCACTGATAATTACAGTAGGCATTTGCTATGCATATTAAAATTGGGATAGTACCAGAATCTTAGGCATTATTAGCTACTTAAGTCTCCAAATCTATGGGAATTAGACACATCCATCACTATGGGAACTGTTGATGTGCCAGAGATCTCACATTTCAGAAAGCCTGACCTGGTTTTTAGAAATTTTAGTGTTGTAAATACATTCTATATTCTGTACCAAAGTTGTGTAAATTAGCCACTCTCTCCTTCAGGATATACAAACATTGGGATAAAAGTAGGGCTCTTACGTTTCACAGATACTTTTTCCAAAGATAGTTGTTTGAGTACTGTGTCTATAGTTCGTTTAATTTTGTGTGTATGCAGGTTAATTTGATTAGATACAACCTGTTTTTTAATTAATTGACAAAAAACTCCTACAGAGAGATGAGACTTCCAGAATATTAGCGTGAGGAACTTGGGGAAACCTCTTCCTTCATATGGCGTCTATTAAGCTGTTATAAATTTGCAAATACAGTCATTAAAAACCTCTGAAGTTTCTTTCACCAGCTTACAACAATTGACATAATTGATGAAATTTAATAAAAATCTACACAGCTCAATAGGACAGCTTGAGGCTGTTCCCATCCACTCACTGCTTTTCCTTGAGGAAGCACCCTTGCATTAGATTCAGCACCTACTGGTAGTCCATGTACTCCAACATCATAAATGGAGAGCTCTTCTGGGTGTGTGAGGCTGACAAACACTGGCAGATTCCATTTACCACAGCCCCTTACGGCACTCTTCTACCCCCAGCTCCCAAGTTCTTTCTTTTTTTCTTTTTCTTTGAGATGGAGTCTAGCTCTGCTGCAAAGCTGCAGTGCTGGTGCGATCTTGGTTCACTGCAACCTCTGTCTCCTGGGTTCAAGTGATTCTCCTGCCTCAGCCTCCCCAGTAGCTAAAACTACAAGCATGTGCCACCACTCTCAGCTAATTTTTGTATTTTTAGTTGAAACTGGGTTTCACCGTGTTGGTCAGGATGGTCTTGATCTTTTGACACTGTGATCTGCCTGCCTCGACCTCCCAAATTGCTGGGATTACAAGCATGAGGCACCACACTCAGCCCCAGCTCCCAATTTCTAATGAGGACCCTAGTGGGGCAGCTGATGAATGGTGGAGTTCTCATCTCCTGCAGAGCTCTGTTTTGCAGGACAGTTGTTTCAGGGAGCTAGGCAGTCAGATGTCAGCCCTAATTTCTTCCAGTTTCCTTTGGCAGAAGTATTATTCCTAATACATTTGGCAGTCAGTAAACAAGACATATCCCATCTTCCCCATCCTGGTTCGGAGAAGGTCCATATTGGGCAGTTCCCACTGTCTCTCCACCCAAACACACAGTTATGCTCCATAGGGGAGTTACCAGTGAGGCAGTTGGAGCATCAAGCTCTCACATAATTTCCCCAACCCACAGCTTCTCCTGTATGGCTCAAAATATGTTTTCAGAGGATGGTATGAGCAAGCCTCAACACTAACATGTTAACTAGGAGAGATGTATATTTACTAATGAGTAGATTCCCTTCTGTCCCCACACTTACCTCCAATAATATTCTTAAAAATCAAAAACAACACTGAAATTATTTCCCATCCTAATACTGAAGGCTGATGGCTGTAAAAGCATATTGACAAGCTGAAGATCCAGAAGCCTGAGAGGATATAGGGAATTAGAAGCTGAAGTAAACCCAGACAGAATTAGCTTTGCTCTATTTCTTCTTTGATTGCTAGCTGTACTAGAAGTCCACTTTCCATACATAGATATCCTTTGCCTGACAACAAAATAAAATGACTTCTTCTTAATTTTACACTTACTTTAAATAGATAAAAGAAAGTTATTACCCACAAGTTTCATGGAATCCAATATCTCAATTTAAAAAGAGTTATTCTCACATTTTGAATGTAATTTAATTAGAAGAGAACACTGAATCCTGCCTGTTATTTTTGCATATCAGTTTATTAGTGTTCTTCCCATAAAAGCATACAAATAAAAATACATAACTGAATATGCACTCAATTTTTTTTTTTGAGACACAGCACTCGCTTACCCAGGCTGGAGTGCAGTGGCACAATGTCGGCTCACTGCAGCTTCTGCAGCCTGATATTCAACATCACTCACAATAGTATTGTATAATTTATAAAGGGTTTCCTCCAGAGGTGTCACTTTGGTCCTCTCTCACTCATGAGCAGCCCCAATATCAATAGATTAAATGAATTATAGAAACATACAGGCTTCTGCTTTCATCTCTGACATAGAAAGAACTTAGAAGTAGTCATTTCAAGTTGTCCTTATAAAAAGAAGACCACTGAATGGACTAAAAATCAATTGCTTTTCTTGAGTCTGATTTTGCTAGGCAACCATCCACACAGAGTCAGGAGAGAAAGGTGAATCAAGAGTCACAGCTGAGACCTTCTTTCATGGAGCAAGCCTCTAAAACCATAAAATGGTAGGGGCACTTAAAGATTAATTTTAACAAATTGCTGAGTATTAACGAGCATAAAAGGGAGAAACTTCTAGAATTCTCTGGAAACTGCAGTCTTAGGTTGACATCCACACTTTCATGAACTTTGCCTCCAGAAATCTCACCTAGTTCTTGCGGTGAGAACAATGGCAAGAAAGATCTCATATTTCTGTGAGGTGGAAGAAGAGAATAATCATTGAGAAATAGGATTTCTCTCTTTAAAACAAAGGCTTACCCTCTAGGAGAAAAACTTCCCCAGTACTGTGTCCACAGTTGTGGGGACCAATGACTCCTCCCATTCTAGCACCCTCTAGCCTTCCTATATCACCTGAGGGGAGAGGGTACTATGCCAGAAGAAATACTTGTGAAGTTATAGGCAAGAAAGATAGGTTTACTAAAAGACTGAGATTTAATTGGAGGATTATAGAATCTGCCACTTTCCCCATAGCATACAACCACACCTAGAGAATTTGAGTAAAACACTGTGGATAACTGAAAGATCTGAAAGGCACAGAATCTTATGTAGAAGAATGCTTATAAAAACCCAGTCAAAACGAGAGACAGAAACAAGACAGTAGAGAAATATATAGCCTGTGACAAACACAGCAAACAAACTAAATGTAGCTACAGCAAACACTTAACATAGCCAAACTACTAACCAGATTAATAAGAATAGGTTTCATACTAAAGTCTTATTTTTCTCAGTTACTATAACCCTAGGCAGTATGCCTGGATTTCTGCCAAAAATGATAAGGTATGCAAAATGCAAAACAAAACTAAATACAAACAAAAAGAAAACATACTACTATGCAAAGAGACAAACTAAGCATCACAATCAGACATAGATATGACTCAGATGTTAGAATTACCACACAAGTAATTTAAAATAACTTTCTTTATATGTTAATATAATAGCTGTAATAGAAAAACCATGTAACATACAAGAACAAGTCAGTAATCTAAATACAGAGATGGAACTTTTAGTAAGAATGGAAAGGAAATGTTAGTAAAAAATTACAACAGAAATGCCTTTGATATGATGAAGAGTAGACACAAAATGTCCAAAAAAAAAAAAAAACCTATCAGGAGCTTGAAATTGGGTTAATAGGAACTTTCCAAAGGGCAATTCAAAGAGAAAAACCATGAAAAAGCAAAGCATACAAGACTGTGATACAATTACAAAAGTGTAATTGTATGCATACTATTTGAAGTATTTTGAAGTTAATGATGACTGAATACTTTCCAAAATTAAAGATGGAGACCAAACCACAAATCTAAGAAAGAAAATATCCATGACAATTAAAACAAGCACCACCATTTACATAGCATATGATTATCATATCATACAGAATACCAGAGACAAAGAAAAAAGTATTCAAAACTGCCAGGGTGTAGGAGGTACCTTACCTGCAGAAAGACATAGAAAATGATAGTCATCAGCCTTCTTCTAATCAGAAACTAAAATGGTAAGAAGGGAGTGAGCCATATATTTAAAGTGTTGAAAAAATAAAGAAGCCAACTGAACATTTTATAACCAGTGAAATTATCCTTTAATGAACCCAAACTAAGAGAATTAATTGACTACAGATTTTTCTTGTATGATAGATGATATAGATTGTCTGTGTCCCCATCCAAATCTCATCTTGAATTGTAGCTCCCATAATTCCCATATGTCAAGGGAGGGACTCAGTGGGAGGTAACTGAGTCATGCGGTGAGCACACTTGTAAGTAACACACAGAACAAAGAATAAATCTCAAAAAGAATAGAAAAATATTTTGAGTTAAATGAAAATGAAATTTGAGTGGTAGTTTTACTTTCAACCTCATCAAAAAGTGGGTGAAGAATATGAACAGACACTTCTCAATAGAAGACATTGATGCAGCCAACAAACATGAAAAAAGCTCATCATCACTGGGCATTAGAGAAATGTAAATCAAAACCACATTGAGATACCATCTCGTGCCAGTTAGAATGGTGATCATTAAAAAATCAGGAGACAACAGATGCTGGAAAGGATGTGTAGAAATAGGAATGCTTTTACACTGTTGGTGGGAGTGTAAATTAGTGCAACCATTAAGGAAGACAGTGTGGCAATTCCTCAAAGATTTAGAAATAGAAATACCATTTGACCCAGCAATCCCATTACTGGGTATATAGCCAAAGGATTATAAATCATTCTACCATAAAGACACATGTACATGTATGTTTATTGCAGCACTTGAACAATAGCAAAGACTTACAACCAACCAAAATGCCCATCAATTATAGACTGAATAAAGAAAATGTGGCACATACACACCATGGAGTACTATGCAGCCATAAAAAAGGATGAGTTTATGTCATTTGCAGGGACATAGACGAATCTGGAAACCATCATTCTCAGCAAACTGACTCAAGAACAAAAAACCAAACACTGCATGTTCTCACTTATACATGGGTGTTGAACAATGAGAACACATTGTTCAACAGTGAGATATAGGGAGGGATAGAAGGATTGGTAGGGAGCTAGGGGAGGGATAGAAGGAAGTGAGGCATAGCATTAGGAGGAATACCTAATGTAGATGATGGGGTGATGGATGCAGCACACCACAATGACACGTTTATACCTATGTAACAAACCTGCACGATCTGCACATGTACCCCAGAACTTAAATAACAAAAAATCTAAAAAAAAATCTCCATATTGTTTTAAGTAACATGCTAATTTACATCCCCACTCTCAGTGGATAAACATTCATTTTTCTCTGCATTCTCACTAATATCTGTTATTTTTTCACTTTTCAAAATAGTCATTTTGGCTGGTATGACACTCTGGATGGTATCTCACTGTGGTTTTAATTTGATTTCTCTGATGATTAGAATTGTCTCATATTTGTTTGTCTTTTGTATTTGAGACAATTTGAGAAATGTCTGTTCATGTTCTTTACCCACTATTTAATGGGTTATTTGTTGTTGTTGTTGTTTTCACCTTGTTGAGTTGTTTATGTTCTTTGTAGATTTTGGATATTAGCCCTTTCTCCGATGCATAGTTTGCAAATAATTTTTCCTGTTCTTTAAGGTTTTTGGTTGACTCTGTTTATTATTATTATATTTTTGCTGTGCAGAAGCTTTTTACCTTAAGTCCTATTTATCAATTTTTCAGGTTTTTTTGCATTTGCTTTTGAAGTATTCATCATAAATTATTTTCTTAGGCCAATGTTCAGAACAGTTTTTTCTATGTTTTGTCTAGTATTTTCATAGTTTCAGATCTTACATTTATTTAAGTACTTAATCCATCTCAAGTCAACTTTTGTACATGGTGAGAGATAGGGGTCCGGTTTTATTCTTCTACATATGACTATCAATTTTCCTACCACCATTTATTGAATAAGATGACCTTTCTCCATTGTATTGTTGTCAACTTTTTCTAAGATCGCTTGATTTTAGATATGTTCCTTTATTTCTAGGTTCCTTTATTTCATTTCATTCCATTGATCCCTGTGTCTATTTTTATATCAGTATCATGCTGTTTAGGTTACTATGGCCTAATAATATAGAGTTAGTGATGTGATGCCCCTAAATTTGCTCTTTTTCCTTAGGATTGCTTTGTATTTTCAAGCCTCTTTTTGGTTCCACATAAATTTTAGAATTTTTTTTTGTAATTTTGGAAAAATTATGTTTGTGATTTGATAGGAATTTCATTGAACCTATAAATTGCTTTGGACAGTATGAGCATTTTCACTATATTGTTCCTTTAAATCTCGGAGTATGAGACGTGTTCCCATTTGTTTGTATCATCTACAATTTCCTTCATCAATATTCTGTAGTTCTTGTAGAGATATTTCACCTCCTTGGTGGAATGTATTCCTGGTTATATTTACAGCTATTGTAAACGGCATTGAGTTCTGAATTTGCTTCTCAGCTTTAACATTATTGTTGTATAGATATTCTACTAATTTTTGAACAGTATCTGAAAAATTTACTGAAGTCATTTATCAAGTCTAGGAATCTTTTGGAAGAGTCTAGGTTTTTCTAGACATAAGATTATATCATCAATGAACAGAGAAAATTTGACTTTCTCTTTTCTAATTTGGGTGGCTTTTATTTATTTCTCTTGCCTGATTGCTCTGGCTAGGACTTCCAAGTACCATGTTGAACAGGAGTGGTGAATGTGGGCATATTTGTCTTCTTCCAGTTCTTAGGAAGAATTCTATCAAATTTTCCCCATTCAGTATGACATTAACTGTGGATTTTTCATAGATGTTTCTTACTATTTTGAGGGATGTTTTTTCAATGAATAGTTTGGTAAGAGTTTTTTATCATGAGATGTTGAATTTTATCAAATGCTATTTATGCATCTATTGTTATAATGTATGGTTTCTAAAAGTGTTCAAAATGATTATCTACATTAAGAATTCCCCAAACTTTATGAGTAATAATAATAATAATCACCTGGAACTAATAAGTGGATGTAGCAAGATCACATGATATAAAGTTAAATTCAAGTCAATAGCTTTTCTATTTAATAGCAGTGTGTGAAAGAAATTTGAAATTTTAGACAACACCATTTATAATGATACCTCTCCTAATACATACTTAGATATAAATAGTTTTGAAATTTTGTACATGATCTCTATGTGGGAATGTGAAAAATATAAAAATGATACTAATATCAAATAATATCCAAATAAATGAAGAAACAGTCTATGTTCATGAATTAGAAAATTAAATATTTTAAGACATCAATTTTGATATACAGATTTAGTGATATTTTAATAAAAATCCAATAAGTTATTTTCAATGAATTAAGAAACTGACTCTAAAATGTTAATGGAAAGGAAAAGACCAAAAATATCCAATGTAATACTAAAGAAAAAGAAATCTGGGAAACACAAACTACCTTTCAAAAAACCACCATTATTATAAGCCTATGTTAATAAAGGCAGTGTGATATGGGTAAAAGATTAGATACATGAAGTGTTTTATTTCTAACAAATGGTGCTAGACTATTTGGATGTCCATATACAAAAACACAAAATGAAATAAAATGCCAAAAAAGAACACAGAGGCAGACTTTAAACCATATAGTAATTAACTCTGAATGGTTCATATACATAAATGTTAAATTCAAAACTAAAATAAAATGTCTTAAAGAAAACATACAATAAAAATTATATGGCCTTGTATTTACTGATGACATTTTAAATATAAGAATAGCACAATCCATAAGAAAAAAGATAAGTTTGACTATACTTAAAGATTTCTGCTCTATGGAAGGTACTCTTGGGAAAATGAAATAGCAAACAACAGAGTGGCAGAAAATATTTTCAAATCAGATATATGGCAAAAGACTTATATCCAAAATATTCAATGAACCCTTAAAACTTAAAAGGTTTGAATTAGCATCTTAAGACATTATACTGATGGCAGATAAGCATAGGGAGAGATGCACTACATCATTTGTCATTAGAAAGTTTAGAATTAAAACAGAAATGACATACCTCTACATAAATGTTGAAAGGACAATGTAAACTACTGGCCAGGGTGTTGGAAGAAGGAGCTCTCATTTATTAATGATGGAAATGCAAAATGTTGCAGATGTTTTATAAGACAGTTTGCCAGTTTCATAATCTTATACAAATGATACGGACTTACTTTGCCATTAACCAATTACACCTCTTCGTTGTTTCAAAACTTAGACATACACCAAATCCTGGATATAAATATTTATAGGAGTTTTATTCATAAAGTAAAAACTGGAAACAAGCACAACATCTCTCAATAGGTGAATGCACACAAACTATAGTATATCCATGGACTGTTGCCCAGTGATAAAAAGAAATGAGTTATCAAGCTGTAAAAAGACATGAAAGAATCTCAACACATAATGCAAAGCAAAAGAAACCAGTCTGAAAAAATTCTCTCTCTATGATGCCAATTATATGACATTCTGGAAAAGATGAAACTATAGAGACAGTAAAAAGATCAGTGAAGAGTTCAGAGGTCTGTGGAAAGTTTGAATATTTAAAGCACAGGAGATTTTTCAGAGCAGTAAAGCTATTTTGTAGTGGAATGATGAAGAGAAAACATTAAGTGTTTGTCAAAATGCATAGCATGTTCAGTACAGATAGCAAAATATAATGTAAAACAATTAAAAAAATAGATTCAATACTATTCCCATCAAGCTACCTTCTTCACAGAACTGGAAAAAAGCACCTTAAACTTCATATGGAACCAAAAGAGATCCTGTGTAGCCAAGACAGTCCTAAGCAAAAAGAACAAAGCCGGAGGCATCAAGTTACCTGATTTCAAACTATACTACAAGGCTACAGTAATCAAAACAGCATGGTATTGGTACCAAAACAGAGATATAGACCAATGAAACAGAACAGAGGCCCTGGAGGCAAAGTCACGTATCTACAACCACCTGATCTTTGACAAATCTGACAAAATCAAGCAATGGGGAAAGGATTCCCTGTTTAATAAGTGGTGTTGGGAAAACTAGCTAGCAGTGTGCAGAAAGCAGAAACTGGACCCCTTCCTGACACTTTACACTAAAATTAACTCCAGATGGATTAAAAACTTAAACATAAGACTTAACACCATAAAAACCCTAGAAGAAAACCTAGGCAAAACCATTCAGGCCATAGCCATAGGCAAGGACTTCGTGACTAAAACACCAAAAGCACTGGCAACAAAAGCCAAAATAGACATATGGGACCTAATTAAACTCCAGAGCTCCTGTACAGAATTAGAGTGAACCAGCAACTAACAGAATGGGAAACATTTTTGCAATCTACCCACCTGACAAATGGCTAATATCCAGAATCTACAAAGAACTAAAACAGATTTATAAGAAAAAAACAAACAAACCCATCCAAAAACGGGTGAAGGATATGAACAGACACTTTTCAAAAAAGACATTTATGAGGCCAACAAACACAGGAAAAAATGGTCATCATCACTGATTATTAGAGAAATGTAAATCAAAACCACACTGAGATAACACCACCTCACACCAGTTAGAATGGCGATCATTAAAAAATCTGGAGGCAACAGATGCTGGAGAGGATGTGGAGAAATAGGATCACTTTTACACTGTTGATGGGAGTGTAAATTCGTTCAACCATCGTGGAAGACAGTGTGGCTCTTCCTCAAGGACCTAGAAATAGAAATTCCATTTGACCCAGCAATCCCATTACTAGGTATATACCCAAATGATTATAAATCATTCTATTATAAAGACACATGCACATGTATGTTCATAGAGGCACTGTTTACAAAAGCAAAGACCTGGAGCCAACTCGAATGCCCATTGATGACAGACTGCACAAGGAAAATGTGGCATATACAAACCATGGAATACTATGCAGCCATAAAAAATGATAAGTTTGTGTCCGTTCTAGGGATATGGATGAATCTGGAAACCATAATTCTCAGCAAACTGACACAAGAACAGAAAATCAAACAATGCATGTTCTCACTTATAGGCAGGTGTTGAACAATGAGAACACGTGGACACAGGGAGGGCAGCATCACACACTGGAGTTTGTTGGCAGGGCCAAGGGAGGGACAGTGTGTTGGGGGGAGGTCGGGGAGGGATAATATGGGAAGAAATGCCAGGCATAGGTGATGGGGAAATGGAGGCAGCAAACCACATTGCCATGTATGTACCTATGCAACAATCCTGCATGATCTGCACATGTACCCCAGAACTTTATAAAAGTGTAAAAGTGTAAAAGAAGAAAATTTTGTGATGAGTTACATTATCTTATCACTAATTGTATGTTCTTTTTTTATATAATATTTTATTGCATTTTAGGTTTTGGGGTACATGTGAAGAACATGCAAGATTGTTGCATAGGTACACATGTGGCAGTGTGATTTGCTGCCTTCCTCCCCATCACCTACATCTGGCATCTCTCCCTTTGCTATCTCTCCCCTACTTCCCAACCCCCACCGTCCCTCCCCTATTTCCCCCCAACTGACCCCAGTGTGCAGTGCTCCCCTCCCTGTGTCCATGTGTTCTCATTGTTCAACACCCGCCTATGAGTGAGAACATGCGGTGTTTTCATATATATATAAATGTATTACATATAGATATATAAATGTATTACATATATATATATATATATATATATATATATATATATAAACTTTACATAGATAGAGAGAGAGAGAGAGAGAGATAAATAGATGCAGTTTGTGATCCTAAAATGGAAAGCAGAATGTGGCAAAATAGTCAGTTTATTATATTTATATCAAAGAACCTCCTGGGAGAGAGTAAGGGAATAAGGTGCTGACCTACAAAATGTGGAAATGAGTAGTATCTGTAAAACTAAGTTTAAAAGAAAGGGAGAACAAGAAAGAGTTACTTTATGGTAGAGAGACCTGAAAAACATTAACCCAGTTTAGCTGATCATGTTGTAGGTGATAAATAGTATTAGTAATCACCAGTGATATGATGTGACTAGAATATCAATTTACCTCTATGGTCTATTTCCAAAAATGTACTAGCCCAATTTGATGATATGAAAAATATCAAGCAAATATCAATAGAGTGTTTTGTCTACAAAATACCTGCCATAAAAAAAAAAAAAACATCAAGGTCATCAAAAAAAGGATAGTCTGAGAAACTGTCACATCTAGAAGGAACTCAAGGAGACAGGACCACTAAATGTAATATATAACCTGGATAAGATTCTAGAACCAAAACAAAATTAAAAAAAAAAAAAATCTTAGGAACTCTGATAAAGCATGGACTTTAGTTAATAATAGCACACTAACATGGATCCATTAATTGTGAGGAGTATTAATGTAAAGTGTTAATAATAAAGGACACTGTGTGTGGTTTATGGAAATTTTGTATTATATTTGCAATAATTATGTGCTATATTTAAAATTCTAAAACAACACATTTATTGAAACCTACATATAACAATAAAGCAAAAGAAAAATACTTTTAAATTTGTGTCTTTATTTACTAGATCAATAAATGCCATGTGATTGGCAGGTTGTATACCAATCTAACATTTGAGGATATGAATTGTAGTCAAAGGAGGTTAAATTTTAGACCTTCTACCTCCCATTTATCCCATAACTAAGATGCCTGTATAGGTTTCTGAATTCTGAATTAGTATTCTTTTTTAAGAACCTCTCATTGTATTAAGAGGCAACTGAAGGACATGCATAGGGCACATTTGGATTGACCCATAAGCCAGAAGGCATTTTGCCCAGGAAACTCTCTGTGGAGAAAGCGTTATGAAGAAGATATGCAGAAAAAAAAGGAGTCCTCTAATCCTATTTTTTAAGGGTTACATTTTCCATTTAGTTCATCTCTAATGCAGATTTGAACTCTTAATTAAATTCATTAGATAAAATATTTGCTCAGCTGTACAGGCTGAACCAAAGTTATAAATGTGCCTCAGAGCATAGTTTTTGATTTATGAGAAAAAATGTGTTGAAAGCATTTTTTTTATAAAATCAAATTGCAAGCTGTAGCATTTTAACAGTATCCGTATACTCCAGTTAATAGATTTTAAAATCAATGAACAGAATTTAAGATCAATGAAGCCAATTATATCATTTGGAAAAAAATTTGTTTTATACTATTTTGTTTATTGGATATATGTTTTTCAATTTTTATTAAAACAGAGAATTTTGTCTGAATTACTAAAAATCACATGCAGTAACACCATTTAAATGACATTTTTATCAAAATTATTTTACACAAATTATAAAGTGATTTATGGGATTATAAAAATTCTTGGGGTCATTTACTGAGGAGAGTGATCATTTTATAAAATTTTAAGCAACATTTGTGGAATGTAGACTTTTTATAAAATTTCAATAGGTTTTGGGGGAACAGGTGCTATTTGGTTACATAAATAAGTTCTTTTTTTTTTTTTTTTTTTTTTTTTTTTTTGAGATGGAGTCTTGCTCTGTTGCACAGACTGGAGTGCAATGGCACGATCTCGGCTCACTGCAAACTCCGCCTACTGGGTTCAAGCAATTCTCTTGCCTCAGCCTCCCGAGTAGCTGGGACTACAAGCATTCACCATGCCCTGCTAACTTTTTGTATTTTTAGTAGAAGAAGGGTTTCACCATGCTGGCCAGGCTGGTCTAAAACTCCTGACCTTGTGATCCACCTGCTTTGGTCTCCCAAAGTGCTGGGATTACAGGTGTGAGCCACCGCGCCTGGCCAGTAAGTTCCTTAGTGATGGTTTCTGAGATTTTGGTGCACCCATAACCCTGGCAGTGTACACTGTACCCAATATGTAGCCTTTCATCCTTCACTCCGATCCCACCCTTTCCCTCAAGTTCCGAAAGTCAGTTGTATAATTCTTATGTTTTTGAATCGTCAGAGCTTAGCTCCCACCTATGAGTGAGAGAATACAATGTTTGGTTTTCCATTCCTGGGTTACTTCACTTAAAATAATGGTCTCCAATTCCATCCAGGTTGCTGCCAATACCATTATTTCATCCTAAAGTTTTTTGTTGTTGTTTTGAGATAGAATCTCAGTCTGTCATCCAGGCTGAAATGCACAGGTGCAAATTTGGCTTGCTGTAACATTGGCATCTCAGGTTCCGGAGACCCTTGTGTCTCAGCCTCCTGAGTAGCTTGAATTACAGGCATGCGCCACAATACCCAGCTAATTTTTTAAAATTTAGTAGGGATGGGTTTCGCCACGTTGGCTAGGCTGGTCTCTAACTCCTTACCTCAAGAGATCTGCCCTCCTTGGCTACCCAAAGTGCTGGGATTATAGTCTTTAGTCACTACTACTGGCCGTATCTAAGGCATTTCTGTTTTGTTGTGTTTAAATACATTGGTCATGGAGAAACAAGTCTCAACGAATTAATTGCTGGATGGAAAATGACAGAGATTTTAAGCAATTTTAGCTAAATCAAAATATTCATTTTATACTTTTATTTAAACTAAAGGAAGTTATTTTCAAATTCTGTTTTCAATCTTTCATCAGTAGTTCTAACAATACTGTAAAATTATTTAATTTAAATTATGTTTTGATGAAATAAATTGATTCCAGATCCACAAATTTTCACTGTGTAAATTCTTTTCAGGGAAATCAAAATTGAAAGCAGTATATTAAATTGGAAAGTTTCTGCTAATGGCTTTCCTCAAAGTGCAGCTTCAAGATCACTATCTATTTTAATAATTGTAATTCAATTATGAAATATCATACAACAATATATGAAAACTGTTGTTCCAAGATTCAAATTTTGCCCTTTAATTTTCTCTACCATTGAAAAGAATGATGTACTCCTTCCAGGAGTTGCTGTATTGAAGTTATTTAAAATAAAAATCAGTAAATATCATCTAAAAATAATGAAACCTAACTAGTTTCTCAGCTTGCTATAACAGTTTAAATGTTTTCAACAGAATGTTCCCTTTTTGAAAATCATTCTACTTCAGCATGAAATGGAAGTTTATTTAATATGTTTCAATATTTACACATAAAAATAATAGTCTGAAATGGAACGTATTAACTAAGCAAGAAACAATCATTTGTCATATAAAATATTTAAATATTGAAAAAGTGATATGCATAAAAATGTACCTAAAAGCATTTAATAACATTTTTCAGATCTATATTTTATCTTAAAAATTAGTCTTAGCATATAGAACGTTTTAAAAACAGTCATTACCAGATATTTGAGAGTTGATATTTTTAGTTTCATTTAAATCTTCTGTAAACTCAGTTATTTTTATCTATGTCATCTATCAATTGTTTAATGGAAATGTTAAAATATCTAAATACTATTATGAATTTGTTACTTTCTCAATCTTTAGATGTTTTATATATTAAATATTTATTTTGAAGCCAACTTAGGAGGTACCTATACAAATTGGTAATTACTATATCTCGCTTTTGCTATCCATAACTTTTATTTGTAACTTTATAGCGCTTTCCTACCGTGAATTAGCTATATGTCTTTATTTGTCCAATGGCAAGTTAACAAAAGTGATGCAAGTTGCCTTAAAAATCATGTATGTGGGTAGGCCAGCAACCCCTCTTGCATTTGAGATATTGCCATGAAATTATTCTTAGGATATATGCTAACAAAAGAAAAATGCATTAAGTAGATTTAAATCATTTCAGTTGCCCCAGAAAACAGCTCTCTCAGATAAGCAGATATCCAGCCAACTACACATATATGAATGAGATCACTAAAAACCAGATAGACTATCCATTTGACCCCTAGGTTCATGAACTAAATAAATGCTAAATGGTTTTAAGCACTGAATTTTAAGATGCCTTATTGGCCAGAATTTTTATGAAAACAGATAATGAATACAAATGTTGGCCTCTATGACATACCATAAACAGAGCTTTAACAAAGATGGATTATAGGTTTAAACATGTACTGTAAGGCTATTAATTTTCTAGAGGAAAATATGAAACGATACCATCAAAATTTGAGGTAAGGACAATGTATTAGAAGTGCATCAAAAAAATTCTAGATATGAAGGAAAAGATTAACTGGACTTCATCAAAACTAAGAATGTATGTTCATTAAACACACCATTATAAGAGTAAAATCACAAGTTATGGGGTGACAGAAAATGCTTGTTATACATGTATTTAAGAAAAAAACTTTGATATATACTCAGTTACTATATATTACTGCAAATGTAAGTGACATAGTTTGGGATTTTACTGAGCTATTTCCAATAAGGAGAAAATAAATAGGCAAGTAAATAAAGATGACAGCATAAAAGGAGTGCTAAGAACTAAATTAATTTGATATTATGATAGAAAATAATAGAGATTTGTAGTATTTTACTTGAACCTAATATATGAAGGAGGAAGCTATACAAGAAAAAAAATAAAGGCTGAGGAAAAACACTTATTGAAGACAGAAAATTTAAGATCTGAGGAAGATATATCCAGAGAAAAACTGAACCATAAACAAAGAGTTTGCCTACATGGATACTACAATCTTTTGCCTCATCATGCTTTGGAAACAATAAATGAAGAAGAAAAATATAGCAATCAATAATTTTGTGATTACTCATATCTCCTTTTTTGTAAGGCTGAACATATGTTGATTTCAACAGCATTTTTTTATGTTCTACATTTAAAAAATAGGTGCTAAAATATTGACAGATTATAATGGTTACTTGTCTTTATTTTTTCTTAATGTTATCATTTCTTTTTGTAAAAAATGTATGTATGAATTAATAAATACAATTTTCTAAGAATAAATTTGTATCAATCATGATAAGATCTTCTTAAATTAGGCCAATAGTCTGTCAAATTAAAATATAACACAATAGATGGCTCGTAAATAATATTAGATTATTTTTATATGGTAGCTTTGGCTTTATAAACTATATCAATGTTTAGATACTGTACAACACTATTTCACAAGCATGTGGGCTAACAATACATCAGATATGTTACTGAATGCTATTGAATGATAGCCCAGTAAAGAAAAATAATTCTGTCTATAGGATAACTAAGGAATAAATATTGAAAAACAATGTGACTCACCATACTCCAAGGAAACCATGCAGGCTCAAATTTACACTTCTAATCCCAGGAATGTTTTCTATAAATTCAACTTTGTGACTGGGACTCAGAGAAGAGTTTATATATAAGCTTAGCAATATAATAAATACAGCTAATTCTCCAAGTGCATGTTGAAAAGTAGATGTGATGAGACAATATTGAGTAAATCTCCGTAGTTTAACGCTAGAGCAATGCTGCGACCAGCAGAAAGGGGCTCTACACAGACCACTCCTCACACATAGCATCACCTGATTCTGTCCAGTGACCATAGCTGACTTGATTAATGTCTCTAAAACAGGAATCTCTTGGAACAGAATCACAGGAAGGAAACTTAGAGTTAAAATTTGGAATAAGGCAGAAAAGCAAGAAACAACACAGGGTAACTTAAAATAGAATTAGGGTTGTGTTCAGGCGGACCCAAACCTCAGACCACTGGGAAGTCCTGCTGCAAAACTGAAATATACTGGGGTATATAAGGGGAGTTTCAAAAGGAGTTAATGTGTACATATAAAACAAACTCATCAGTAAAATAGAATTTACATTTAAAGGGGCACTGGGTCAAAGATAAGAAAAAGGAGATTCTACAATAAAATATGCACATAGCTTTAAATATATGAAAATGAAAATTTTCACCCTTGAAAATGACAAAGATTAAGATAACAAAATGTTAATTTCTAATTCTGGAGCAGCTAGAGGGGTTTGGACATTTTAATATATGCCTGGTGTAACACTACAAATGATATAGTACACAATTTGGAACTAAGAATATTTTATAAACTTAGGCACAGAAACAGAAAATGTGACTTCATTTTATAATCAGGGAAATGCTTATTTACAATCATATATCCACTACTTTTTAAATATATGAAGTCTTTGACAGATTATTCTCTAGCCAAGAGAAAATCTCTGTATATTTCATTTCTTCAAAATTCTGTTCAATAGTTACAGCCTCAATTTAACATTTAGTGCTTATATCCTTGACCACCCAGGCTAAATAAGTTATCATCTGAAACATTCCTAGTCATTTCCTTTTCAATTACTCATATACTTCTTCATGGTTATTACTAACATAAATAATTATATTATTAATTTAGTCATTAGTTTGCTTTTGTTCATGTTATTTGTTTCTACTACCAGAAGGCAAACACCTCTATCAAATTTTACTGCTTAAGGAAATTAGAATTTGTTTCTGCTCTTTGCAACTAAGAAAACCAATGACCTGGTTTATGTAGACATTCAAAGTTGTGTGTCACTTGATTTTAGGTTACTATTATTGATCTCACTAATGAATATGTCACTATTGTGAGAAGCATATTAAGTAGCTCACAAAATCAAGTGAAGAGGTCTAAAACACTAAGTAGTAGTGTTCTAGTGGGAAAGGAAGATGTAAGACACATTGAAACTATTTAGATAGGACTACTAAATCTGATACAATTGCAAGTCAACACTTTCCACTTTCTAGAGACAAATTCAGTGAGAATTTGTCTACATAACTAGATGCTTGATACAATTCCAAGTCAACACTTTTTTCACCACCTAGAGACAAATTCAGTGAAAGCTTGTCTACATAACTAGATGCAGATTCATCAATTACTTTTTATCCCTTAACATATGTATATATGTTTTTTTCAAGATTAAACATCCTGGACAGAAACAAGTGATTAGCTGCAATCAAGTTACATGCCATGAGCAATCTGTCAAGGCATCCAAAAAGGGTTATCTGTTTTCCTTCTGATTAATGATATTGTTGGTTTATAAAAATATTGCTTTCTGTTTATGTTTTTTTCTTTTGGTTTTTCTGCCTTCTCTAATTTAATTTTTATTTGTCAACTTTAAGTTCCTTTGGCTTTTCTGCTATGACCATTGTTTTATTATTTTAGTTGTTGCTTGACAGTGTATTTGCATATCTTTATGTTTTTAGTCTACTTTCTAGTAATAGTATACCAATTTATTTTATATTTATATATACATATAAATCTCATAATCACATTACTCCAGTTCTCCCCTACTGATCTGTGTACCATTAATTTTATACATTTTATTTATACATGCTAAAATAATCACTTTTTCTTCATTTCAATGATAATCTTTTGAAGGGATTTGAATAACGCCAAAACCTAAAATGCAATTAAAATATATGTGTGTGTGTATATATATATATGTATATATATATATATATATAAACATAAACTTATTATTTATAGTGCTTTTATTCCAACTACATTTGTATCCGATAATTTTCCTTCTGCTTGAAGGACTTTAAAATTTTTTTCTATTATAGTTCCACTGGTGATGGCAACTTTCTTCCCTTTTGTATGTTTGAAAAGGTTTTTTAAAATTATATCTTCACTTTTGCAAGATATTTTCTTGGGTATATAATTTTCAGTGGACAGGTTTTTTAAAATGTTCTTTCTAAAATTTAAAGATGATGCTTTATTTTCTTCTTACTTGTATTGTGTATGATGAGAAATCTGCTCTCATAAAATGTTCCTCTCTTCTGAATATAGCTCCACTCTTCCTCTGATTACTTTTAAGACTTTTTACTTTACCACCGATTGTGAGAAATTTGATTACACTGTACCTTTTCATTTTTCTTATATTTCTTACGCATTACATTTATTGGGTTTTTGGGTCTCAGAGTTTAGCATTTATATGAATTAGGTAAAATTAGGAAAAAATTCAGGGCATAATTTTTCAAATAAGCATTTCTGTGCCCCATCTTCGTTTGAGGATTCTAATTACAGACATTTTAGGCTGCTTTAAGAATATTAATGCACAGTAAAAATATGTAATTTTAAAAAGACTTTTTATAATTTTTTAAAGTAAGCTTTTTAAAGGTATAATTGACCAATAAAATTTATATATATTTATTACATACAACATGATGATTTGCTATGTGCATACATTGTTAAATAATTAAATTGAATAAACTAATCTATCACTTCATATACTTAGGATTTTTGTGGTAAATAAATTTTAATCTATAATCAATTTTAACTATACAATACAATGTTATTAACTATAGTCACTAGGCTATATAATGTATTTTCAGAACTGATACATTCTAAACTGTCATACTCTACAAGAAATATTTTGTACCCTTTAACCAACCTCCCTCCATTCCTAAATATTTTTATGCTATTGTAATTGGATTATTTTCTTAATTTGGGGAAATAGTTTACCGTTAATGTGTAAAAACACTACTGAGTTTCGATGTTGATTTTGTAGCCTGCTACTTAACTGAATTTGCTTATTAGTTCTAACATTTTTTTTTTGGAAGGAGCCTTTAGGGTTTTCTATAATAAAATAATGTCATCTGCCAACAAAGACAATTTTATTTCTTCCTTTCTGATTTGGATGCCCTTTATTTCTTTGTATTGCTTAAGTGCTCTGGCTAGGACATCCACTACTACCTTAAATTGAAGTGATAAGAGTGGGCATCCTTGTCTTCTTTCTGATCTTAGAGAAAAAGCTTTCATATTTTCACCATTTAACTGTGTGTTTGTTATAGATGGTCTTTATTATGTTAAGGTACCAATCATTTATGTCTAATGATATAGATGATTATCATCTATATCTAATGATATAGATAGATTATGGTTTGGCTGTGTCTCCACCCAAATTTCATCTTGAAAAGTAATTGTCTGGAATAGTTTCAGAAGGAATGGTACCAGCTCCTCATTGTATGTCTGGTAGAATTCGGCTGTGAACCTGTCTGGACCTGGGCATTTTTTGGGTGGTAGGCTCTTAATTGCTGCCTCAACTTCAGACCTTGTTATGAGTCTGTTCAGGGTTTTGGCTTCTTCCTGGTTTAGGCTTGGGAGGAGGCAAATGTCCAGGAATTTATTCTTTTCTTCCAGATTTACTAGCTTACGTGCATAGAGTTATTTGTAATAATCTCTGATGACGGTTTGAATTTCTATCTTTGCATCTATGTTCATCATGGATATTGGCCTGAAGTTTTCTTCTCTTGTTGAGTCTCTGCCAGGTTTTGGTATCAGGATGATGTTGGTCTCATAAAATGATTTGGGAAGGATTCCCTCTTTTTGGATTGCTTGGAATAGTTTCAGAAGGCGTGTAACCTTTCTAGTGGGACCACAAGACTTTATTCCTTAGTTGATCACAGCAGTTAGAATGGTGATCATCAAAAAATCAGGAGACAACAGATACTGGAGACAATGTGGAAAATAGGAACACTTTTACACTGTTGGTGGGAGTGTAAATTTGTTCAACCATTGTGGAAGACAGTGTGGCTATTCCTCAAGGACCTAGAAATAGAAATTCCATTTGACCCAGCAATCCCATTACTGGGTATATATCCAAAGGATTATAAATCATTCTACTATAAGGACACATGCACACGAATGTTCATTGCAGCACTGTTTACAATAGCAAAGACCTGGAACCAACCCAAATGCCCATCGATGATAGACTGGGCAGGGAAAATGTGGCACATATATACCATGGAATATTATGCAGCCATCAAAAATGATGAGTTTGTGTCCTTTGTAGGGACATGGATGAATCTGGAAACCATCATTCTCAGCAAACTGACACAAGAGCAGAAAATTAAACACCACAAGTTCTCACTTATAGGTGGCTGTTGAACAATGAGAACACATGGACACAGGGAGGGGAGCACACCACACTGGGATCAGTTGGGGGGAAATGGGGGAGGGACAGTGGGGGACGAGGAGTTGGGGAGAGATAGCATGGGGAGAAGTGCTAGATGTGGGTGATGGGGAGGAAGGCAGCAGATCACACTGCCACATGTGTGCCTATGCAACAATCTTGCATGTTCTTCACATGTACTCCCAAATCTAAAATGCAATAAAATTAAAAAAAAGAAAGAAAGAAAGAAAGAAAAGTAATTGTCATTATCCTCACGTGTGGTGGGTGCGGCCAGTGAGAGCTAAGTGAATCATGGGGGTGGTTTTCCCCAGGCTCTTCTTGAGACAGTGAGTAAATTCTCACTAGATCTGAAGGTTTTATAAGGGGCTTTCCTCCCACTTCACCCTGCACTTCTCCTTGTTGCTGCCATGTGAAGAAGGATGTGCTTGCTTCCCCTTCCACCATGATTCTTTTGGATGCCTCCCCAGCCATGCTGAACTGTGAGCCAATTAAACATCTTTCCTTTATAGATTACCCAGTCCTAGGTATGTCCTTATTAGCAGTATAAGAATGGATAGACTAATACAATTTTAAAGAGTTTTTATCAGGAAAGTGTTAACAGTGAAAAGTATCCAAGTTACTGGTGGCAATTCAATACAGTTCTGCAGCAAACTCAATTTTGGGGCTTCTCAGAAAGAATTAGACTGGGAGACATAAGGCAGAAAAGGAGAATGAGGCAAGTTACAGAGCCTGAGTGGAAGTTTACTTAAAAAGGCTGTAGAACAGGAGAGAAAGAAAAGTACCCTTGGAAGAGATCCAAGGGGGTGACCTAAAGGACCATTGTAGTGTTTAACTTTGATCCTAGGACTTTACAGGCCAGCTTAACTCCACGGAATTTTGTGCCCTTTTTCCATGATTCTTCCCTTTGTGGGGGCTTGAGGGAGCTTCCTGTATGCACAGTGCCCTCCTTACCTTTGGGAAGGGAGCCGCGCAGTGTGTTTAGAAAGTTGTATGCATGCCCATTTGAGTCTTTCTGCCCTTTTCCTGTGCTGTGCCCCCAGAAGGTCATACTCCACCACCTTGTCTTTTAATGTGCCTGTCAGGCTCTTTTCCGTGATATTTCACTGGAAGCCCTTTTTTCTTCTCTCTGGCACCTGCATACAATTAACACTTTAATGTTAATGGCTGTAAACCATTAGAATTTTTCTCCCTGGTGCAGGCTGCAAAATTAACATTTTTAGAGAGGCAATGTGATAATTGCCTCACTTGACATTCTTGCTGAAGGAAGAGGAGAGCCCTCTTTCCCCACTCATGCCTGTCAAACTGCTTGTAACAAAAAATGTTAAAGTTTATCAAATGCTCTCCCTGCAGATATTGAGATGATAACATGTTTTTGATTCTTCATTCTGTTGTAGTATATCAATTGATTAAAAGAAAAATAGGGAGCAACACCATAATATTAGGGAATTTCAATGTCCTAGTTTCCACACTAAATAGTTCATCCAGACAGAAAATCAATAAAGGACCAATGGATTGAACAACACTATAGACCACATGGATGTAGAAGATGTGTAGAACATCACATCTAACAGCAGCAAGATACATGTTCTTTTCAAGAACACACAGAACATTCTTCAGGGTAGATCATATATTAGGTCACTAAACAAATCTTCACAAATTAAAGAAGGTTGAAATAATAGGTATCTTTTCTGATACCAGTGGTATAAAATTAGAAATCAGTAACAAAAAGAAAATTGGATGATTAACAAATATGTGGAAATTAACCAACACATTCCTAGAGGATCAATGAGTTAAAAGATAAATAAAAGGAAAATTAAAATATGTTGAGACAAGTGAAATTGGAAACCAACCTATAAAACTTATAAGATCTATCAAAAGCAATTTTAGGAGGAAAATTTATAGCAATTAACCCCAACATCAAGGAAAGAAAAATCTCAGAAAAACCTAACATTACTCCTCAAAGAACTAAAAGAGAACAATCTAAGATAAATGTCAGCAATACTAAGACAGAAAAGAAATAAACTTGGTACTAGTCAAACAGTACAAGAGATCAATGAAAATCAGTTTGTTTTTTTTTTCAAAAGGTAAGCTGTATTGTTAAAATTTAGCTAGACTAACAAAATACTGAAATAATAAAATTCTAATTGAAACAGTTGTTACAACTGATAACCACAGAAATACAAAGCCTCATAAAAGACCACTGTGTTTCATTTCGGATAACAGATATGTGCAATTATTACCATAATGAATTTAAGAAAAATTTTATCTACTCAACAAGAAGTCATGTATCCTTTAGCTATCAATCCCTATCTCCTATTCTCCACTCCAGCTATTAGCAAGTTACTCTATGTTCTTCTCTACATGTTTGGCAATACTGGACATTTAATACAAATAGACACATTTAATATTTATTATTACTGGTTTTTTTCTCTAAGTGTAACATTTTTGATGCTCATTCATGGTATAACATGTATCAGTATTTCATTGGCTTTTATGATACGATACTATTCTATTTATAGGTATGCCATATATCATTAGTTAATGGACATTTAAGTGTTTTTCACCTCATGGCTATTATGAATATTAATGTTTTAAGCACTTATGCACAAGTTTATATTTCTCTGAAGTTTTTATTTTGGAGAATAGTGAAATTGCACGATAATTAGTTACAATGTTTATTTATCTGAAGAACTTCCAGACTGTTTTCCAAAGTGGCTGCATTATTTTAAATGTTCACCAAATTATAAATATTTCCATGTGCTGACATTTTCATCAACAATGTTGTCTGTTTTTTGATTATAGATATTCTAGTGAGTGCAAAGTGTTTTAGCACTCCCTAATGATAAATGATGTTGAGTGCTTGTTCATGTGCTTTCCAGCTATTCACGTACCTTTTGGAAGAAATGTCTACTCAAGTTTTTCATGTATTTTAATTGGATTATTTGTCTTTTTATAGTTGAATTGTAAATATTTTATATATGCAAGATATTAGCTCATTACCGGATACGATTCAAAAAGATTTTTGTGTATTCTGTGAGTCATCTTCTCACTCTCTTTATAGTGTCATTTGAAGTGGAAGTGTTTAACTTTGATGAAATCCAATTTACCATACTTTTTTATATTGTTATGCTTGTTTTTGGTGTCATATCTAAGATTCCAATACCAAGTCCAAACATGTATTTTTTTTTCTTTTTTTGTCAAGGCAGGGTCTTGTATCACCCAGGCTGGAGTGCAACAGCTCTCCTGCCTCAGCCTCCCAGGTAGCTGGGATTACAGGCACGCGACACCACACCTGGCTAATTTTTTTTTTTTTTTTGTATTTTTAGTAGAGATGGAGTTTCACCATCTTGGCCAGG
>NW_016107366.1:2993992-3088804 GCF_001604975.1 Cebus imitator | reverse complement strand
TTTTGTATTTTTAGTAGAGATGGAGTTTCACCATGTTGGCCAGGCTGGTCTCAAACTTCTGACCTCATGATCCGCCCACCTTGGCCTCCCAAAGTGCTGGGATTACAAGGTGTGAGCTACCACGCCCAGTCATAAACATGTATTTCTAATATTTTCTTCTAAAAATTATATACATTTGACCCTTAGTCATCAACCCCCAATGCAGTTGAAAATTTAGGTATAATTTTTGACTTTCCCAAAACTTAAACAGCAATAGCTTACTTTTGACCAGAAGCCTAATCCATAGTCAATTAACACATGTTTTAGGTGTCACATGTATTACATACTGTATTCTGACAATGAAGTAAGCAAGGTAAGAAAAATGTTACTAAGAAAAACGTAAGAAAGATAAAACATTAAGTGGAAGTAGATTATCATAAAGATCTTTATCCTTGTCATCTTTACATTGAGTAGACTGAGGAGGAAAAAAATGGCGTTGGTATTACAGTCTCAAGAATGACAGAGGCAGAAGAGAATCCACATACAAGTGAACATATGCAGTTAAAACCCATGATATTCAAAGGTCAACAGTAGTTTTCAGTTTTTAAGTTTTGCTCTTTATTATATTTTGAATTAATTTTAGTATATAGTATGAGGTAAGGATTAAAATCTGGCTCTTCCATTATCTCAGCATTATTTGCTCTGCAAATGGTCTTAGCATCCTTGTCAAATGTTAGTTGGCCATAAACACACAGCTAATTCTGAACTCTAATTCAATTTCTTTCATCCATATGTCTATCCACATGTCAGTGCAGTACTGTCTTGATTATTGTTGCTTTGTACTATGTTTTGAAAACAAAGAATGTGAGTCTTCCTACTTGTTATTTTTCAAGACTGTTTTGGCTGTTTGGGGTTCTTTGCAAATGTATAAGAATTTCAGAATCAACTGTTAATATTTATGGAAGAATCAACTGGCATTTAATAAGAATTGCATTGAATCTGTAGATCAATTTGGAGGAATACTGACATCATTGAAATATTTACTCTTTCAATTCATAAAAATTGGATGATTTTCTGCTTTTATTTATTTTTTTAATTATTTCAATTATGGCTTGTACTAGTTTGGTACAAAAGTACTTGTGGTTTTTGCTATTAAAAGTAGCGGCCAAAATCTCAATTACATTGCACCAACCTAACAATTTTCAGAGTATAAGTTTTGCACTCTTTTGTAAGTTTAGCTATACATATTTTATTTATTTTGCTACTATTGTAAATGGAATTGTTTTTCATTATATTTTCAGATTTTTCATTGAAATTTTATAGAAATACAATTGATTCTCCTGTATTTATCTTCCATTCTTCAAATTTCCTTGACTTGTTTGATCTCCCGTGTTGGGTATCACACATTCAGTCATTCCCATGACACTAGAAATTCCTCTCGCATTAATGGGATAAAAAATTCTCTAAACAGAGTGATTAGTTTTCAACACTGATTTAAATAAATAAATTGAAGGAACAACAGGTTTTCTATATTCCTAGGCAAAAGTTCTCTCTAGTTCAATGATATTCTTTAATAGAAAATTCAAATATTTTAATATTACAATTTGCTATGTCATACATACCCACTGAAACTCCTCCCCTGCCTTTCCTCAAGGTGGAGCTAAATTTTATAAATTTCGTAAAGGAAATAACAACACTTTTGATATGCCAAACACTGTGTTAAGGATTTCCAACTATTAAATAAAATATTCAGTGTACTAGGTGCTATCATCTATTCTCATGTAAGAGACAATATAAGACACAGAACATTTAAACAAATTCTCTAAGTAACAGATCTGCTATGGCGTAGAAATAGGTATTATGCACAGCCAAAGGATTCTGGAATCTGCTCTTAATCACAACAGTAGATGCACACAGGGAAAAGCAATTCTTTTTTCTAACAATCCTGTGATGTATAAATATATGAGTCTTCCATTGCATTCTAATATCATTTCAAATGTAGAAACTTACATTTTTTCAATATATCACTTTGTTTTTATTTCTCTTTATTAAACATCTCCCTGAAAGTTAAAAGTTTAAAAGTTCTTTTCATAAACAATTAATAAAATTCTCAATTTATTTTTTTCATAATTTGTCTAGTTTTAAGGATATAATTTAATGTGAATCCAAAGTTTGAAAAGGTTAATAAATATATGGAGATTTTGATAAAGTTATGCTTACATCTGCCATTCTCTCTCTCTCACACACACACACACAAATATATAGAACTGCCATGCAAACACATGACACACAAAAAAATGCCACTGCAAGTATGGTCATTGATAGAACTTCTAACATATTTACTACAATAAGAGAGATGCAATGTGTTTTAATTTCACCTATTTTGCATAAAAGATCATTTATTATAGTAAAATTACAAAAATAACAAAAAATACAATTATGACTCAAGAAGCTTAAATTTAAAATATTTTATTATTAATATTTTTGAAATGTCTTCTTTGGATTCTTAGAACTATAAGCAATATCATCACTTTTTTTTCAAATAAACATTTTCTTACTAATTATGGATTCAATACCTACTTAAAGTCTAGCTTAGATACTAGAATACTGGGATGACTACAAATAGCTCTTGTTCTGGAGAGCTAATTTATAGAGGACTAGAGTCAGGGTAGACAAGATGAGTTTTAAATGTACCTTTTGAGACTGAGACAAAAATGTCCTCATTTTATTTGCTACTCATCGATAAACTCAAATGAGTTGAAATTTAAGCAACAAGTTAACAAGTAAACTTATTTTCTGATTCCCAAAAATAGAGAAAATGTAATTATAGTCTATATAACAAAAGCATGACACCCAATTAAAATATATTACATCAGAACTGTTGGTGCCAGAAATAGAATAGGTAGGAGAGATTTTCTACAGCATCGTTTCCTTCTTCTGAGCCATTTGTGAAATCAACAGCTTTCATTAATTAATCATCCATCATTCAGCCTGATCATTCTAAGTTACATAGTGGTGTTCTTCCTCCTCCAAACCTTTGGCTCTCCAGGCTTATTTAAAATAATTATTAATAATTATGGTGAGACATTTCAAGTATAAATTATTTGGTTTGAATAAAATAGCTTACTGTTTATTCACTATAAGAGCCATCTAGATATTAGATCTTTTTCCTCACCTTGATACATTTTGGAAAACTATAGATGTTCATAAATATGTATTCCCTGGACTTAAAAGGAAAATGAAGAGTGGTAAATTCATAATAATCATTTCATGACTTTAAAAGAGTAAGATAAAACTTTATATAGCGGCAGATACCTAAACCAATAATTAAAAGCCATCTAGGCAAATAACTTCCGTAATAGAAGCAGAATTCTAATATGTATGTTACCCTCCATCTTTCAAATTCAAATATGGTGACATTCAGAACCTATATGTCATTATTGAGGCGAGGACCTGAGACTTTAATTCTGTATCTTACTCTACATTTTTTTACCTAATTTGTGTAGCATATCTCTGATTAATTCCCAACAGTGCCCTTTTCTTCATTATCTTCTTCACAGCTTGTTATGTCACTTTGGGTAGATTATAATAAATTGAGGATTTGTTATCACTTGTTTCCAATTTTAATGAACAACTACTCAAAATGTACTATTACTACTTTTTTTCTGTTCTTAGAGCTATAGTTTAGATTCTGGATACCAGTTTTTTATATTTTAATTATATTTTAACTTTCTATTTCTATTTCCTGTGTTTAATTTTACTATTTAGTTTTTGAGAGTGACAAGGGTTGTATAAGATATCCTCAGGAAGACTTCATCATTCAACTCCTCTATTACAGAAGTGTAATTATAAAGACTTCCTTTAAAGGAATAATTAACCCTAGTGAATTTCAAGAAAGGATAACTTTCATAGCCCGCAAAATTGTTTCAAATCTAAGAAGCGTAAAATTTTAACTTTAGAGTTCGTATATTGGCTGTTGTTTCTACCTCACACCCTGTTTCCCCAGATTTTCCAAATGACTGACTTTTTCTAATTGCCAAATATCTGCACTTCAGAGTTCAATTTCAATATCACCTCTGCAGAAAGACTTTTCTTGAACAACTTGTCTAAATGACTATGAATATCTTATTTTATTTTTTATATGACTTGAAAATCTCTTCAATTCAAATGTATTTATTATATGTGTTTATATGTGTATTATCTGCCTTCCAGTGTTAGAAAGCAAATCTCCTTGAAGGCAGTGTCTATGGATTACTGCATCCCCCGTACCTAAAACAGGGCCTGGCACAGTCAGTGCTAGAAATGCTTATGAATATGAGTGATAAAGCATTATACTTGTTTGTAATTTTGCAGCCTGTTTACAGTCCTAATACCTACATTCAAAAATAACCAAGAATAGCACTTTCCCTGAAAAGCTATCAGTACATTGGAGAGACACACATGAGCCATTATCAGTGACAGGTTACTTAGAGGTTGTATATATCTTACTTTAGGAACTTGGTAAGTAAATTGCTCTGAGCTGAGAGTCAAACGGGCTGCACAGGTTACCTTGCACTGAAGCTTGTAAGAGAAAAGAAACTGGGATGTTCAGGAGACATTTGAAGAAGCATTTCAGGGAAAGGTTATAGCAGAGACAGAAACAAAAAGATAAAATCATGGTGACTAGAATTAAAAATATATTATATTCTTGAAAAATCATTAGAGAATGGATGCATGTAAAGTGCTTTAACCACAAAAATGATAATTATGTGAGGTAATGCTTATGTTAGCAAGAATTAGTCATTTCACAATGCACATGTTTCAAAAGATCTTATTGTACATGGGAAAAATCATACAATTTCATCTGTCATTTTTTAAATAAAAGCATACAGATTTAAAACACACACAAACACATACACACACACACACAAGAAAAAAACCAATGAGGATATTTGGCCCATCCAAAAATAGGAAGAGAGAATTTGTGGAACGGGGGCAATAAACATATGTTGGCTTTAAAAAAAAAAAAAAAATCATGTAGTCTTGAAGATTGCAAAGTATAAACAACTTTACCCAAAAAACCATAGTATCCATTTTGCATTGCTCTGGCAAACATTCTGCTTTAGGGCTCTAGTCATGGCTTCAAATTGAAATTTATTTCAGTCATGATAGCAGTGATAACGTCCACATTTCTATTTTGAGTTTTAGCTTCTTTTCTTATGTTATCTCATTTAATACAACATAAAAGTTGTTGGTCTTACTTCTCTTACAGAGATGAGTAAACAGACTCAAAACTAGTTTTATGCCCCAAAAGTTTTTAGGACACTAAATTTTTGACCTTAGGCTATGCTCCGCTCTTGCTTTTAAAGCGACAAATACTGAAATGAGAAGGTACCCCAGTAGATTTAGAGCTTCAACTTCTTTATTCTTTCTTAGGGACCAATTTAACAAGCTTTACAACTTACATATGATATATATCAAGATAAAATTAAACTCTCTTTCGTGTAAACACAAGGGATTTTGCATATTATAAATTTTATTCCAATTTTTATTTTACATAATAGAACTTATAGTGAATACTATAAGTATTTGTTAAATCAAATATTAAAACCATATTCAAAGTTAAATATTTTCATAACTTTTAAAGTTAAAAGCATATCTTTAATTTTAGGATTTTATACACTTATCCATCAAAAAATTGCCAATAAATGAGTTGATGTCCAAAACATATATTTAACAAAAGAAAAGTATAGATAACAAATGTGTTTTAAAATTATCTTTAACCTATGTAATTTTCCATATTTAAAACAGGAATTTATTAAAACAAATAAAATTAGAATACATCTGTTCCTAATGATAAACTGCTTGGTTTACTCTCAAAAACATTAATTCAGCAAGAACATTTTTGCATTGCATTCATGATTTAGGGATAAGAGTGACATTTCATTTCTGTTTCAGTTGAAAGGTAAACCTTAAGTTACTCATTTCACAGAACAATTATGAAAGAACTTTTAAAGCTTATTATTGAATACTAATATGTAACATGTTAAAACATTATTAATTTTGTTCTATTGTTTTATGATTTATGTAAGTATCTGCAAAACTGTTCAACTAATCTGAAAGAAATAAACAAAGAATCTTTGGTGTCCATAAAGAAAAAAACCAAAATATTAAAAATATAACATTAGAAATTATCTTTTATGAAAAATCTTTTATAATGTATTGAGAAGTGTGTAGCTAAAACAAAAAATCTTCTCATTTTCCAACTTTTTCTTATCTGATCTTCATGATTTCTAACAAGCAGGTATATTGCTAAGAAAATTATCATCCTCATAGGAGAAACTCATATTTGTCATTTATTTATTGTATTAAAAAGCATGCCAATAACCGCCTTTTTAGGTTCTTTGAAATTCTAACTTGTTAAACTTGCATCTGCAGAAGTTTCATGTATTGAATTTACTTTTATTTCTATTGATTTGTCATATATTTTCATCTTACATTTTGTCAGAAAGAACTTTATTCTGTTTTCCTAGTAATATAACAAGCACCATTTTGTCAATAACATAGCTACCTACATATAACCTGTTATTGCAAGTATTAAAACATGGTACCCTACTTGATTCTAAATTCCCAAATATGTTATGAAGTCAGTACTGTAGAGCTCAACTGTCACTCTGAGAGAACTTGGACTGTTAAATTACCTCTGTTATTATAACATATATTATCTCACATCACTGGAAAAATACTGATCTTATGAATATTTTCTCTTAATGGTATATATGGCATATGAGAACAAACCTATTCAAAATCTTGAAAGAATATTGAATTTTAATGTATAAGAAAGCACTTGCTTTTAAAGTCTTTTTACTTGATAAACATTGAAAGGCAATTATTAAATAAAATATATTATTTTAGCAAAGGCCTTTTTTATTTCCATTTATTAAGGCATTTTATTTATGTATTTATTTGAGACAGCCTTGTTCTGTCACTCATGCTGGAGTGGAGTAGCATGATCATAGCTCTCTACAGTCTCAAACTCCTGGGTTCAAGTGATCCTCCCACTTCAGCCTCCCTGAGTAGATAGAACCACAGGAGTGAGCCACCATGCCCAGCTAATTTTCTTTTTTTTTAATTTTTAGTAGAGAAGAGGTCTCTCTATGTTGCCCATACTGCTCTTGAACTCCTCAGCTCAAGCAGTCCTTCTACTTCAGTCCCCTCAAAGTACTGGGATTACAGGTGTGAGCCACCATGCCCAGCTGGCATATCTTCTTTAGCTTAATTTAAACCAGAAGTGTCCAGTCTTTTGGCTCCTGGGACCACACTGGAAGAAGAATAATTGTCTTGGGCCACACATAAAACACACTAACACTGACGATGGCTGATAAGCTAAAAAAAATTGCAAAACTCTCGTAATGTTTTAAGAAAGTTTATGAATTTGTGTTGGGCCACTTTCAAAACCATCCATGACCACAGGTTCAACAAGCTTGCTTTTCCCTTTCTGGCTACTTACTATCTAGAAAGAGCTGGCAATAGCTAATGGGAAGATTGCTCATTGTTGTACATAGCATTCCTTAGTGACATTCATTTTGAGAGTATCTCCTCTGATGTAATAGGGTGGGGCTCTAAAAATACTCTTATCCATCCAGTGAAAAATTGATTGCCTTTTCTTTAAGTAATGGACAAGAAATTACTATAGCTTTCCTTTTTTGAAAGTAGAAGTCATTTCTAGTGACTAATGCTTCAAGTTGGCTACAATGAGATGAGACAAATGATAGGAATCAGAAATTTGGGAAACAGTTGGAGAACTTCCAAGGTGTACACATAACAGAAAACTGAAACTTTTATATACAGGATTATCTGGGATTTCTAACCTTAAACCCTTGTATCGTCATCTTATTTGTGTGATGTCTCTTGTTAATACTTGATGTAATGGCTACCCTTTATGTCACAGAAATTTGTTTGCTAACGTTCTTCTAATTTTTTAGTGAAAAAAAAAAACACACATTGTTAATATTAGACAATATATTTTGTTGTTGTTGTTGAGACAGAGTCTTGCTCTGCCACCTTGGCTGAAGTGCAGTGGTGCAATCTCAGGCTCACTGCAACCTCTGCTTCCCAAGTTCAAGTGATTCTTCTGCCTCAGCCTCTTGAGTAGCTGGGATTAAAAGTTTGCACCACCACACCCTGCTAATTTTTTTTTCTTTTGTATTTTTAGTAAAGATGGGGTTTCTCCTAAAAATAAAAACCTGTTGGCTACGCTGTTCTCAAACTCCGGACCTCAAGCGATCCACCCACCTTGGCCTTCCAAAGTGTTGGGATTATACGTGTGAATCACCATGCCCAGCCATTAGTTTTAAATTATGTAATAAATGAAAAATATTTTTTACTGAATTACACAAAGTGTAGTAAAAACTCAATTGAGTTCATTAAGAGGAAATATTTGGCTGGTCCGAAGGTAGTGAGTTATCTCAATTGATTGTTCACAGTCAGTTACAGATCGAACTCCTTGTTCTACTCTTCCCCCGCTTCTCACTACTATACTTGACTAGTCTTAAAAATAAATAAATAATTTTTTTAAAAAACAAGAGGAAAGATTTAAGATTTGGAGATTTACTTTCTTGTATAATATGTGGCAATACCTAGGTGAGATGGCTGCTTTATAAATTGACCTGGAAAACATTTGTATTCTTCCTTCATGACACAGGATTTTGAGTGACTCAAACATAAAAGTCTACCTCTTTATACTTTTGCTGAAGTAAAATGAGTAGTCTGTCTTATTTTCAAATTTCCAAATAATAATCAACTTTTCACTTTTAAATAAATCCTTCAGAACATGGGGTATTAATTTTTTTTTAAAATATTGTAGTTCTATGTTTTTTTGAGAAACCTCCAAACTGTTCCTTAAATGGCTGCCTCATTTTACCTTCCCACCAAGAGTGAAGTTCCCATTTCTCCATATCCTCACCAGTATTAGTTATTTGTTCTTTTTTTTGACAATGGCCATCCTATCAGGTGTGAGGTAATATCTCATCATGATTTTCTTATCATTTCTCTGATTATTAATGGTATTGATTATCTACATATACACCTGTAGGTATGTCTTTGTATGTCTTCTTTGGAGACATGCCTATTCAAGTCCTTTGCCCATTTTTCAGTTATGTTTTTTGGTTTTATCGTTATAAATATTCAGATGTCAAATCACTTCTGAATACTTCTCCAAAACAATTGAAATCAGAATTTCAAGAGATATATTTGTCCTCTCATGTCCATCAGAGCATTATCATAATAACCAATGTGAAAACAACTTCTATGAACAGATGAGTGTGTTGTGAACATGTGGTATATACATGCAGTTGAATACTATTTAGCTTTAAAAAAGAAGGACATTTTTCTATTTGTGGCTGTATATATAAACCTACAAGGTATGTTAGGTGAAACAAGCCAGTCACATAAGTACAAATACTACATGATTATGCTTATATGGGGTATCGAAAATGATCAAACTCATGGAATCAATGAATAGGATAATAATTGTCAGAAAGCTTGGGAAGGGAGAAATAAGAAGGTGCTGTTGAAGTGGCATAAAGTTACAGTTAGGCAAAATGATTAAGTTCTAGAAGTCTGTTGCACAACATTGTGCTAACAATTAACAATAGCGTATTGTATACATAACACTTTTAAGCATTTAGATGTTATGTTGAGTTCTCACCAAAAGACAAATTATTTTCTTTCATACTTAACTATTTTTCGGGCTTTTACTTAGCAGATTTTAACAAACTATATCACATATTTAAATGTTTAATTTGTACAAATATGATTGTTGGAAATCGTTTATATTGGCTGAGTTGTCTATAAAGGGAGGTTCCAAAATTGTGGAAAGTTTCTTGCTTTTTTGTCAGAAACAGAAGTGACCTTTAAAGGAGCTTTGGTCATTTTGAGAGACAAGTATTCCGAAATTAAAATGTATACAGTATTGATGTATATTAGAAAGCACATGACACAAACATTGCCCTAAAGCTACTTTTGTGACCAATATTTGAAAAAAATTACGCACTTGAATACTAGCAATTCACCTTAAACATTTCAATCTAGTTCAAAATAGCTTTATAATATCCTCTGCTTGTTTATTATAAACTCATTACCTGAACCATAATTTAATCCTCTGTTGTAGTTTCTGAACCGTATAATTAATACTTAAGAATAACTTATTTTTCAGACAAATTCAAAGGTCAGTGGTGATATAAATTAAGGAATGAATAAAAGTATGTAATGTCATATTTTTATGACTGTATTTTGAGTATATTTAATTTGTTCTAAATTATAAATGATTTTTAAGATATTATTATTTTAATAGCTGTCCCTGATTTCCTGGCAATAGCTTTATAGGCTCTGTTTTAAAAACCCAATTTATACATTCAGTATTATGTCAATTTAATCACCATGAAATGGAAAGGAAATGGTTTCATTTGGCTACCAAGTGGTCTTCCTGTAATGCAGCTGCATGTTTATAATACATGATGTATAAACAGGACAATTTTATGAATAGAAAGAATTACTGATAAGATTTAAATTAAAAACATCCTAATGTGAAAATTTTATTTATTTTAAAAATTATTTTATTTGTTACATTTTTACCTGATATCATATATACTTATTAGCTTTAATAAATTTTAAAACATATATAGTTGTGCTGAAAATACATTCATGGTAACATGAAATTTTTAAAACATATATTAAGCATAACTAAAATGTATTTTAAAAGATAAGATCAATTATATATAATTTATTTTATAATTTCAGGCATTAGGAAATGTCAGTATGGTTTACAATATAGTTAAGAACATACACCAAAAGAGAGCCCGCATAGCCAAGTCAATTCTAAGCAAAAAGAACAAAGCGGGAGGCATCACACTACTGGACTTCAAACTATACTACAAGGCTACAGTAATCAAAACAGCATGGTACTGGTACCAAAACAGAGATATAGACCAATGGAACAGAACAGAGTCCTCAGAGGCAACACAACATATCTACAACCATCTGATCTTTGACAAACCAGACAAAAACAAGCAATGGGGAAAGGATTCCCTGTTCAATAAATGGTGCTGGGAAAGCTGGCTAGCCATGTGCAGAAAGCAGAAACTGGACCCCTTCCTGACACCTTACACTAAAATTAACTCCAGATGGATTAAAGGCTTCAACATAAGACCTAACACCATAAAAACCCTAGAAGAAAATCTAGGCAAAACCATTCAGGACATAGGTGTACGCAAGGACTTCATGACCAAAACACCAAAAGCATTAACAACAAAAGCCAAAATATACAAATGGGACCTAATCAAACTCCAGAGCTTCTGCACAGCAAAAGAAACAGTCATTAGAGCGAATCGGCAACCAACAGAATGGGAAAAAATTTTTGCAGTTTACCCATCTGACAAAGGGCTGATACTCAGAATTTACAAAGAACTAAAACAGATTTACAAGAAAAAAACTAACAAGCCCATTCAAAAGTGGGCAGAGGATATGAACAGACACTTTACAAAAGAAGACATACATGAGGCCAACAAACGTATGAAAAAATGTTCATCCTCACTGGTCATCAGAGAAAGGCAAATCAAAACTACATTGAGATACCATCTCACGCCAGTTAGAATGGTGATCATTAAAAAATCTGGAGACAACAGATGCTGGAGAGGATGTGGAGAAATAGGAACACTTCTGCACTGTTGGTGGGAGTGTAAATTAGTTCAACCATTGTGGAAGACAGTGTGGCGATTCCTCAAGGGCCTAGAAATAGAAATTCCATTTGACCCAGCAATCCCATTGCTGGGTATATATCCAAAGGATTGCAAATCGTTCTACTATAAGAATATGTGCACACGAATGTTCATTGCAGCACTGTTTACAATAGCAAAGACCTGGAACCAACCCAAATGCCCATCGACGACAGACTGGCTAGGGAAAATGTGGCACATATACACCATGGAATATTATGCAGCCATCAAAAACAATGAGTTTGTGTCCTTTGTAGGGACATGGATGAACCTGGAAACCATCATTCTCAGCAAACTGACAGAAGAGCAGAAGATCAAACACCGCATGTTCTTACTCATAGGGGGGTGTTGAACAATGAGAACACATGGACACAGGGAGGGGAGCACTGCACACTGGGGTCAGTTGGGGGGAAATAGGGGAGGGATGGTGGGGGTTGGGGAGTAGGGGAGAGATAGCAAAGGGAGAGATGCCAGATGTAGGTGATGGGGAGGAAGGCAGCAAATCACACTGCCACGTGTGTACCTACGCAACAATCTTGCATGTTCTTCACATGTACCCCAAAACCTAAAATGCAATAAAATATTATATAAAAAAAGAACATACAATTAATGATAAGATAATGTAACTCATCACAAAATTTTCTTCTTTTACAGTTTTATAAAGAGCTTTTTGTTGTTGTTTTTTCAGAGATAGATTCTCCCTGTCATCAAGGCTGGAGTGCAGTGGTATGATCATAATTCACTGCAGCCTTGAACTCCTAGGCTCAAGATATTCTCTCAACTCAACCTCCCAAGTAGCTGGGATTATGGGCATGTGCCACCACATCTAGCTATTATTTTATTTTATTTCATTTTATTTTATTTTATTTTATTTTGGAGACAAGAGTCTCCCTATGTTGCCCATGCTGGTCTTGAACTTCTGGTCTGAAGTAATCCTCCTATCTCAGCCTGTCAAAGTGTTGAGATTACAGACATAAGCCAGCATTCCTGACCTATAAACAGTTTTAATGAGACTCCAAAATAGGATAATTATCATTGCATATTTTAATAATTTAAATCTTAAAGGTCATTTTAAAATTTGAAACTATAATTGTGTTGATATCGCTATACCATTTATTATTGTTTATACTCATTTGATACATATTAGTCATAAAATTTGCTAAGAACACTTAAATAAAAAAATGTGTATATATTATTGTATATAATTATTTTCATTTTATTAAAAATAAAGTTCAATGCCAATATTAAAACTACAACAGGGAGTCAGCCCTCTTCATCTGTTGGTCTTACATTTATGGTTTCAACCAACTCTAGATCAAAAATTTTTGTAAAAGAAATTCCACAAAAGACAAAATGTTAATTAGCCTTGTGTGGATAACTACATTGAACATATGTGGATTAAGTGATGTGTAGGCACTTTATTAGACATTATAAGCAATCTAGAGATGACTTAAAATATACAGGAGGATGTGCATAGGCTATATGTAAATACTATGCTGTTTTACATGAGACACCTGGACCTCCACAGATTTTGGTATGGTGAGGTCAGGGAGGTTCCAGAATCAATTTCCAATGAATACAGAAGGAACCACTGTATTTTAATTTATACCCACATTTACATAGTCTCAAAATATTGTACAAATATTAACTGTTAATATCTTATATGTAAAAAATTTTGTTATTTGGACATTTAGGATTTACATTTTGCAGGCTTAAAATATATCATGTGATATGAGTTGGATCTGTGTCCCCACCCAAATCTCATATAGAATTCTAATCCCCAGTGTTGAAGGTGGGACTTGACAGGAAGTGAAGGGATCATGAGGAAGTTTCTCCTGAATGGTTTAGCACCATCCCTCTTGGTACTCTCCTCTTGATAGTGAATGAGTTCTCCTGAAATGTGGTTATTTAAAAGTACAGCACCTCTCCCCTCCTTCTACTCCTGCTCCCCCCATGGGAAATGCCTCAGTCCTTCTTTGCCTTCTGCTACCATGATTGGCAGCTTCCTGAGGCCTCCACAGAAGTAGAAACTGCCATGCTTCCTGTACAGTCTGCAGCACCATGACCCAATTAAACCTCTCTTTAAAAAAAAATTACCAATCTATTTCTTTATAGCAATTTCAGAACAGACTAATACATCATGACTGTATTATTACTACTACATAGTTGGGCATACTAATACCTTATAATTTATTTTGATCTACCTGAAATGTTTGTGGTATTTGAAAACACCAAGAAACATCTTTGAATTAGTTTTTAAATTATTTTTCAATTGTGTGCATTGTTTTCAGAAAGACACATAACTGAGAATGAGTCCACTGTAACATCAGCTTTGAAAGATGGAATATGGGAATTTTGAAACAATTGTCACAAATGTTTGAAAGCTTTATATATTTTTACTATGAATTTTACTTCTATAAATTTATTTTACAGAAAATAAAGAAATTTTTTAAAATTACAAATAAGTATTTTTGCTGTATATCACTTACATATTAATAAAATGTTAATTGGATATTTCTATTAGGATGGATTTTTATAATGGTTAGGTTTGTGAGATTCCCTTAGCAATCAAATCTAGGTGGATGTTATGACCAAGAAAAATCTTAATTAGAATTCAGATTATTTTTAATATTCATTAAAATATGGGATAGGGCTCTAATAAATTAGCATACATATTTATAAAAAAATTCCCTGGAAGCACTTAACATAAATAAGTTGATAAATTAGATACAAATTAAAAATTCATTTAAAAAACATTCAAGGAAATTAAGAGACAGGCTAGAGATTGAAAGAAAACATCTGCAATACATACATTGCAAGACTTGTTTCCAGACTACGTGTATGTGTTCATATGCATGTCTGTGTCTATAATTTCATATTTATGAAATTCTAGAATAGGAAAAATTAATCTATAGTCAATAGTGCCATAGGCTGATTGCTGGAAGTGATCTATGTCACAACAGCATAAAGAAATATTTAGTTATAAAGCAAATTTTTTTTCTTATTATTGAGACAGTATCTCTCTCTCCTCCCCTGCCTGGAGTGCAGCAGTGCAATCATAGTTTACTGCAGTCTAGAACTCTTGGGCTCAAGTGATGCTCCTGCCTCAGTTTTCTGAGTGCCTGGGACTATAGGCACAGGCCACCACACTCATCCAAGTTTTTATTATTTTATAGAGATGGGATCTTGCTAAGCTGCCCAGGCTTGTCTCTAACTCCTGGGCTCAAGGGATCCTCCATCTAGACCTTCCAAAGCAGTGAAACTGCAGGCATGAGCCACCAGGCCTTCCCCAAACGAAATCCTTTACAGCTTGATTGTCATGGTGATTATACCCAGGAATTCACTTGTTAAAACTCATAGAATTGAACTGTTAAAATAGGTGCAGTTTATTGAAAGCAAACAAAACTGCCATATAATTATTTTTAAAGAAAACTGAAAAGAAAAATCCAAAAATTAGAAACATTTGTACAACGTGTAAACAAGAAAATCTGTTATCCAAATATACCAAACATTAGGAATCAGAAAGTGAAATGCAAACAGTGCAATAGAAAATATGCAAAAGACAGAAAACAATATTTTACAGAGGTAATCATTATAAGCATGAAAATTTGTGTTCAAATTTACAATATTATTATTTTTTAAGACAGAATATCACTCTTTTGCCCAGGCTAGAGTTCAGTGGCGGGATCTTGGCTCACTACAACCTCTGCCTCCCAGATCAAACGATACTCCTGCCTCAGCCTCCCAAGTAGCTGGGACTACAGGCACCCACCACCACACCTGGCTAATTTTTGTATTTTTGGTAGAGATGAGGTTTCACCATATTGGCCAGGCTGGTCTCAAACTCCTGCTCTCAGGTGATCTGCCACCTAGACCTCCCAAAGTGCTAAGATTATAGGAATGAGCCACCATGCCTTTAAACCATTGTAAATTACTTTTGCTTACTCATCATCATGATTAAAAAAATAACCTGATGATACAAGTTGTTGAAGACAGCCAACCACAAAGTTCCCACATAGGAATATAAACTGATACAACTACATTAGAAAATAATTTGTGGTCACCTTAGGAAACGTAATATTCAAATATCCCATTAGCCGGAAACGACACTCCTAGATTTATACACAGAATGAGTTCCTGTTCACATGTTCAGGATGGCATGCACATAATAATCCAGAGTAGCATCGATCATAATTGCTTAACATTTGAGCACACTCTATATGACCATTCCCAGATGAAAATGTACATTGTCATATTAATAAAATAAAATGCAGAAATATGTTTTAATATGGATAAATCCCGAAAATCAATTGAACCAAACAAGTGAGTCAGAGAACACAAGTATACATCCAGTCACATACTTTTCAACTATAAAAAAGTAAAAAATATATTTTTAGTAAAATTTCAATAGAGTGAATAACGCCAATATATAGCACAAATGTGAGAATAGTGATTAACTCTGGCAAGGGACAGACATGAATAAAATTGTAAGGCACAAAGGTAGTTCCAAAGATGTTGATAATTTCTTAATCTGGGTAGTGAGTAATTTTTTTATGTATCATTATTCATAAAACGCTGTTCCTCATCTATTCTATTTTACAATCATTATATTTCAAAATTGGTTAACGTGTAAAACAAAATTTTATGAGTTAAACATTCATTTTACCTCTCATTTATTAAAAAAAGTGGTCATAATAGCAATTATGAGCTAATTATAAAAATAAGTACAATGTAGATGATATGAATCATTTGACATTAGTTTTCCACCAAATTTATATGATGAATATATTACAATTCATTTTTAAACAAAGTTTAATGGCCTTTGTTCAACTTTCTCTATATACATTCTTATTCATATTATTTTTAAATTGTATTGTTCTCCTATTTTTCATCAGATTTAAATTTTATTGTTCAAGAGCTTTATATTATATTTGTATAATAACACTAAATATGATAAAGGAGAATTGTACTATGAGGACATTGCTACCCTAGGAAGGGATCAAATTAATTGTTACTATACAGAGATGCTGGAAAGCTCATTTATACTGAGCACTTTTATGTTTTAATGTGGTGTCCTTGTACACAATCTCTTTTTTAGAGAAACTCAGAAAATCGATACACAAAGAATAAGATTTTCTGAATTATAAATAGCAAAATCGTTAATATGTAAATGACTGAAGTAAATTCACTGTGATCCTAACACTTTGGTATCCTTCCAAGGTGGGAATATCATTTAAGCCTGGAAAGTTGAGGCTGCAGTGAGCCGCAATTGCATCACTGCACACCAGAATGAACAACAAAGCACAACCATCTCTCAAAAAAAAAGGTATCTTTCAACTTGAATTATAACAAAACCTACTCATGATCTTTACAAAAAGTAAACCTAAGACACAATATTAGTCAGGCAAAAAATGTAAAACATATGCACCCATGCTCATGTGCCAAGTTGTCACTATATTAATGTTAGAGTAGGTATAGTTTATGATCAAAAGCATTATTTCTGATGATAAAGGGATATCATAGATAAATAATCTGTAATACAATAAAAATATAACAGCATTAAAATTCAAGCCAAATTATACAATTGCTAAGTAATATAGTAAAAAAATTAAAATAACAGAAATTTGTGTTTCAAGTATACATGTAATTATTGTAATTCAATATACCTTTTCATAATTTGGCATATCAAGATGTGAAACATTAGGACAGAGTAATTTAACAGATTCATCAGTAAATATGAACATGCGTACTCATAAGTTTAGCTCTACTATTGTATATAAACTCAAAACACACACATTTAAAAATTCTATTAACAAAGGAAATATTTCATAATTCAATGAAATGTATACACAACATTTTCTGTATTTTTTGTTACATAAATATTTTTAAATAGAGATTCTAAGATCACTTTTTAATTTTAGGAAACCGACCTAGAAATCACCCATTTAAAAAATATTCTCAATTTATTCTGACACGAAGCCCAATTAATCAGAAATTGAGGCCACAGGCATTATTTAAAAATTGGATGTCTCTCTCAAGAAAGAAATTAAATCATATTTGCAAATTATCTAAAAAAAAGGAATAAATATACATTACATTCCAAAATATATGACAGTGAACCAAAACTGATTTCAAAGAATAACCTGAAAATGTTAATATTTTACTATATCAAAACATCCAGAAAGTCATATGTAGAATGACTTGATTAAACATAGATATATATTCAAATGAATGATTGTCAAATGAGTCAACTAAATCACTAGTCATTTATTATGAAATTTTAGCAATAAAATATATTATGAAATAAAATTATCAGTATATTTGTCTTCAAAATACAGATGTACTTTATTTACTTTAATAACGTTTTAATAATTTCTAAGTAACACTAGTATATAGCTAGTATAAATTATACTGTTTAATTCGTTTCCAAAGAGAAATCATGGTATTGTCTCCTCATTCCAGACTAGCCAACACTATTCTGCAAATGAGGAATAATACTGTGAGAAAATTTGCTTTACCTCATTTTATACATATCTGGAAATAATTTTAAGAAAGTAACATTATACTATGATTAGTCACTAGTAAAACATAACAATGGCAAAAAATAGTAATAATATATTTGGAAAGTTCATATGGCAAAGTAGGATTTATATTTATGTTGGAAGTGTGCAAGTTAATAAATAATTTTTGCATAGTTATCTATCTAAAAGAAGTTAACCTATTCTTTAAAAAGTAAAAACAAAGATGAGAAAATACATTTTAAAAAAGACAAATCTAGTAAATCACATGTATTCTGATCACATTGTAAAGTTATTAAATTTAGGAATCTGTAAACTGCACGTATATTTTTGTATTCTAATTTGTCCAGTTAGTAGCTGGGTGAGCCTGGAAAATGTATTTCTTTTTACATGCCTCAATGTTCTCATCTGCAACATGCAGAAAATTATAACAAAAATCTAATAACTTTATATGAGAATTAGTTGAGTTAAATTTTAAAATAATGCCTGACACACAGATGGTGCCGATATCACTCTTATAAAATGAATAACCTCTGATTCAGAAGATAACGCATTATTGTAAAATAGAAAAAAAATCATATTTGTTGACTTAATCGACATATATATTTTTAATTTTAAGGAAAAACTTTAAGTCACATTTGTAAGAAAAATAGGTTTCATGAATTATAAATAGTTTTAATTCACTAGAAAAATGAATAAAGAATTTGAGTAGAGGAGGAAATAGAAATAGCTAATGTACAACAAAATATTAATATGTATTTAGTAAAATAAAATTTAAATCAATGATAAGGCAATATTTTTTCTCATCAGATAGGCAAAATACAAAGTAAAAATAAATTCAATGCTAATAATACTGTGAGGAAACACAAACCCCTACTTTAATTGTAGAAGTGTGAAATGATTTATGGAAATTACAGAAATAAAGTTACAATGCATTTTAATAATAATTTTATAATTTAGTATGTTACTTAATCCAATACCTCAAATTTGAATTAGTCTTTTAAAGACTGAAAATTCTTGTATCATAAAATTGTAGCACTGTTTGTTGTGGGAGGGAGAAAAACCTGAAAACAATTTAAATGCTAGTCAGGAAGTATGGTAGAATAAATTACATAATATGAATACTATGGAACATTACACATGAATTAAGAAAACAAGTAGTTTCATAGTTATTAGCATCAAAGACTCAGGCAATACATAGGTAAGTGATACAGGCTGTTGAGTATTGTAATATAAATAGGTCAGTGTATTAGTATAAATAATTATAAAGAAGTATACATATTGTGCTGTTAGTTCTGAATTGGTTATATGGAGTAGTCAGTTGCTAATTATTCACACTGAAACATGTTATATTGGTAATAACAACTAATAAAATGTAAACTATCAATGTAAAAGGAAAAATTACCAACAATGAAGAATAACCTACTTTTTGGAAATAAGGACTTTCACAATATGATGTATAAAAGAGGTCTTCTGGAAAGTCTCCTGCTAGGAGCCTTGTGCTTCCTGTCCTAATTTACAATGAAAAACAGACAATGACATTTTGGGATTTTTTTAGCTAAACTATGTCTAACCACAAACTTTATGTAAAGATAGGTAGTATAAACTTATTATGTATTGTACAGCTTTTTTATACATATATAATTTGTTCTCTTTCTCTAACCCTACCTTCCCTCCACATGTGTATATATATATATATATATATATATATATACACACTATACACACATGTAATACACATATATATGTATTACACACATATACATACACATGTAATACAGAGATTTTTAGATGACCTCTAGGTCAGAACAATCCTAAATTCAATGATTTCATTCAATAAGTACATTCCTGGGGCTTTTAAAGTACAAAACCTTCTCCCACAATGCAAGAAGTCAGCAAGAAAATCTAAGGCAGACTTTCAGGACACCAGTCAGCAAGAGAAGCTAACACAGGCTTTCAACCTGAATTTGTGAAAAGGCTGCTTTCCCCACCTGTTCTGAGTCTTCTGAAACTCAGATGATAAAAGAGAATAACAAAAATATAGACAGAAGGTAGCTGAAGAAATTCCAGCAACACTGGGGTTATTTTGATTTTGAAGTAAAAGGGACTAATATGTTATACATTGATGTCGCCAGAATAAAGTTGGATATCTGCATGCAAAAGAGTGAAAATGAACACTTATCTTACACCACAACAAAAGTCAACTCAAAGAATTAAAGATTTAAATGTACAACCTGGAAATGTAAATTGTTAAAGAAAACACAAGATAAATAGCTTTATGACATTGGTCTAGGCAATGGTTTATTTGCTGTGATACTAAAATCACATGCAACGAAAGAAAAAATAAACAAATGGAGCTACAGCAAATGAAAAAGCTTCTACACAGCAAATCAAAAAAATCAACAAAGTGAAGAGACAACCTACAGAATAGGAGAGAAAATTTGCAATCTATATGATAGTTTGGTGTTAATATCCAAAATATGTAACAAACTCCTACAACTCAATAGGAAAAAATAACCTGATTAAAACATTTGCAAAGGGCCAGAGACAGTGGCTCATGTCTGTAATCCCAGCATTTTGGGAGGCTGAAGTGGGAGGATTGCTTGAGCCTAGGAGTTGGACACCAGCCTGAGAAACATAGTGAGACCTGCTCTCTACAGAAAAAAAAAGAGAGAGAGAGAAACAAAGTAGAAGGTCCTGCATGTCTGTGGTCCCAGCTACTTGGGAGGCTAAGGCGGCAGGATTGCTTGAGCCTGGGAGGTCCAGGCTGCAGTGAGCTATGATCATGCCACTGCACTCCACCCTGGGTGACAGAGCAAGGACTCTGTCTCAAAAAAAAAATAAATAAAAAATCTGCAAAGAACTTGAATAGACATTTCTCAAAAGAAGACTACAAATGTCAATTGGTTACATGAAATGATGCTCATCATCATTGATTATTAGAGAATTATAAAGCAAAATCATAATGAGGTATCATCTCATGCCTGTTAGGAGAGTCTTCATCAAAAACTAGAATGGAAATGGAACAAAACAAAACCAGCAAATAATAAGTGCTGCTGAGACTGTAAAGAAAATATAACACTTGAATACTGATTGCAGGAGTGTAAAATGGTGCCAGCATTAAAGAAAACAGTACAAAGTTTCCTCAAAAAATTAAAAATAGAGCCACTCTATTAACCAACAATCACAAATCAAGGCATATATCTACAAAAATAAAATAAGGTCTTGAAGAGATAACTGCACTCCTATGTTCACTGCCATCATTATTCACAATAGCCAAGATGTGGAATCAACTTAAATGTCCACTGATGGATGAATGGATAAAGAAAATGTGGTATAGACATGCAGTGGACTGTTAATCAGCTTTAAAGTGAAAGGAAATCTGCCATATGCCATATAGAACATCTTGAATGGATCTTGAAGACATTACGCTAAGTGAAACAGCTGTCATAGAAGGACAAATACTGCATGATCCCACTTTTATGAGATATCTACCATCGGCAAACTCATAGAATCAGACAGCAGAGTGGTAGTTGCTAAGCTGAAGATAGAGGGGAATGAGGAGTTGCTATTCAATGGGTATAAAGTTTCAGTTATAAAAGATTAATAAGTTATGGAGACCTGTCGTACAACACTGTAAGTATAGTTACAAATTACAAATGCCATATTGCACACTTAAAATTTTGTTAAGAAAGTCTATCTCAGGTTAAGTGTTCCAACCACAATAAAATAGTGAAAATATTATACCGTAATGAAAAATATAAAGTCACTTTGTTGATATTATTGAGGGTCAATTATCATTGTTAGATGGGATTCAGAGCCTGGGACCTAGAGAAAACAGGGAATGAGCAAGTGACTAGGGATAGACTCACATTTATAGATATTTGGTCATAGGAACTATGACTTCAGTCCTACATTTCCTTTCTACTCTCCCCTAGCAGAAGTTCCCCATAAGGGCTCTGCCCCTGAAGGAAACTTCTGCCTGAACATCTAGGTGTTTTCATCCTCTGAAATCTAGGAGGGAATTTGTAAATCTCAGTTCTTGACTTCTGCATTCTCACAGGCCTACACCTTGTAGAAGCTGCCAAAGCTTGGAGCTTGCACACCCTGAAGTCACAGCTTGAGCTGTGTCTTGGCCCCTTTTAGCCATGGCTGGAGTGGCTGGGACACAGGGTACCGAGTATCTATACTGTACAGAGCAGGGGGTCCATGTGACCATCCCACAGAATTATTTTTTGCTCCTAGATCTCCAGGCCTGTGATGAGAGGGGCTGCCATGAAGGTCTCTTACATGTCTTGGAGAAATTTTCCCCATTGTCTTAGCAAATAATATTTGATTGCTCATTACTTATGCAAATTTTCATAGCCAAGGAATTTCTCCTCAGAAAATGGGTTTTTTTTGGTCTATCACATCATCAGGCTGCAAATTTTCTGAATTTTTATCACCTGCTTTTCTTTAAAAATAACTTCCAAATCATATCTTTGTGAATACATAAAACTGAATGCTTGTAACAACAACGGATTATCCGTTGAGCTCTTTGATGCTTAGAAATTTAATCTACTAGATAACCTAAATCATCTCTCTCAAGTTCAAAATTCTAAAAATACTAAGGACAGGGGCAAAATGCTGCCAGTCTCTTTGCTGAAGCATAACAAGGGTCATGTTTGCTCCAGTTCCAAACAAGTTCCTCATCTCCATCTGAGACCACCTGAACCTGGACTTCACTGTCCATATTGCTATCAGCATTATGATCAAAACCATTCAACAAGTCTCTAGGAAGTTCCACACTTTCCCACATCTGCCTGTCTTCCTCTCGACTCTCCAAACTGTTCCAACCTCTGCCTTATCCAGTTCCAAAGTTGCTTCTATCTTCTCAGATTTCTTGGCAGCACCACTCCACTCTAGCAGTACCAATTTACTGTATTAGTCCATTGGTATGCTGCTAACAAAGATATTCCCAAGACTGGTAATTTATAAAGGAAAGAGGTTGAATGGACTCACAGTTCCACATGGCTGGGGAGACCTCATAATCGGGACAGAAGGCAAAGGAAGAACAAAGGCACTTCTTACATGTCATTAGGTAATAGGGCATGCACAGGGGCACTCCTTTTTATAAAATTATCAGATGTCATGAGACTTATTCACTATCATAAGAACACCAAGGGAAAAACCTGCCCTCATGATTCAACTACCTCCCACTGGGTCCCTCTCATGACACATGGGGATTATTACAATTCAAGGTAGAATCTGAGTGAAGACATGGAGTCCAACCACATCATAGTTGTTTGAATTAATTATTTGAGACCGATCTATTAGTGCTTGGGAAGTCATTTGAGCTTTGTGAGTCTCATTTTACTCATCTCTAGATTTACGTGGTGGTACTGACACTTACTGTATCATGTTATGGTGAGTGTTAAATATAATATGTAAGAAAGTACCTTGCAAACTATAAATCTCCATTCAGATATCATTATTTAAGCAATTATACCTATTAAACTTTTTATCTAAGATTAGTTTCTTGTATATGCAAACCAACTCCAGCCAATGCTGAATTTTAAAACACAGCCCTTTAAAATCAGCTCTCCTTTAAGGACAAAAATTTATATCTCCCCTGTTATCCACAAATGGCTCATATATTACCTACCTATTGGACAACTCATTAATTTCAAACTGCATCTATCCCTTCAGAGAAAATAAATAATCTAGAATTGTTTTTAAAACTACAAGGCAAAATCCATTCTATTAAAAGATGAATGACATCTCATGTTAAGTCATCATCATTCATTCCTGTAATTCAAAGGTAAATTAACCAGGTGTCAAATCATGACCACAAAGGTATTCTTAAAGAACTCTTTTTAGTACCAACGTTTTTAAATACCATAAAGTGGTACATGCTCTTCCTTATCATTATTCTTACTTTGTCACTCTCTACTAATTCAGGGTCATTTTAGGAAAGCTTTAAATTTATTATAAACCTATGTTTGGAGAAGCATTATTTTAAAGGGTTTTTAAATCTTCAGAAATCCTATAAAAATCTATTATCAAGTCTCCTCTTTTCACATCTAGAAATCATTGTTTTAAAATTCTTCACCAAATAAGTGAATTATAGAAGACCACAAACCATTAAATCCCTGATTTTAAGAGCTATGCTGTTATAGGTGGAAGTAGAATCGGATAGTCAAACAAACCAGCAAAACTGCAACCACAAAATGTCAATATGATGACTTGAAATTAAACTACTTGCAAACACAAGTTCAGCTCCTCATTTCTTCCCATAATCTAATTCACAGCGCAATATTTTTGTCCTTAATAAGCATTAAACAAAATTAAGAAACAATCTATTAAATATCTTTGAACTTCTGCTTCCAAAGAGGAGTAATGCCATTGTGGATTGATAAATAGAACATGTTCATTAGGATGAATTTTGAGAGAATGCAGCATAATAGGAGAATATTAATAAGGGGTGCTGAAGCAAATTTTAGTTATTTCTATATACTTGGTAAGGTAAAATAAGCCAGAATCAAGTAGGCCGATTCATCTCCTTACCTGACACTCTTGTTTCTTTTCCCCCCTCAGTGACTCCTTCTTGCTTAAGCAGTTTCCTCATCTCCGCAGCCCTTCGAAAACCTACCAGCAATAAGAAGAGAAGAAACCTACTTAGAAGGAGAGTATTTATACCTATAATTGCAAGTAGCTACTGGTGGAATCAATTATAAATTTTGAAGCCCACAGAGAACTTGTCAAACAACTAAATCAGCCCCTTTTAGATAGATAAAGTCCTAAGTTAGAACAAGGCTACTATTCCATCAGACAATGACCTAAAGGTAAATCTGATCATGTTGGTTTTAGACTTTATCACTTCAGGCTACCTAGAAAAATCTGCCCACATATCCAGAGAAAATCACTTGAATATTAATCATTCTGATTTAACTTAGGAAGATTTCAGTGCCTATATATATATTTTTTTCAGGGCACTAAGATAGGGATTGCTTTAAACAGGTAAAGCTTTTACTAATAAACTTTCTTAATGTTATCAATCATGATAGGTGGAATGTCTGATGCCTAGATTCCTCTTTCCCTTTTATTCGATTTCTCAACCATTTTGAGGTATAATTCTCAATACATTTTAAATGCAAAAGAAAAATAATCAAAAACATTTTATTCTGCAATTATGAAGGCTAATTAAATGCCAGGGGATAAAAAAAGCTATGATAAAGGAAGGTATGAATGGAAACACTTGCTTACTGCTTGCTTGTTTGTGGGCTTATTTTTATTTGAGGGAAAAATGATTGGAAAGACTAACAGATGCTTCATTTTGGGGAAATGTGAAAGCTTTGAAGACAGAAGTCCATGGAAAGACATTAAAGATATCAGGCTTCTCCAATTTACCTTTTACATTTATGTTATATCATTTTAGTAATGTTTTAATTAAACAATCACACATTTAATAGCATGTATTTTATTAAAGGTATATATGCAGTATCTAGATTTATAAAGGAAAAAAGAAAAGGAAAATCTTCCCCGTATCTCTGTCCAATCTCACCACTACCAAGTAACTACTATAAACAAGTTGGTGTGTTTATTTTCTGATATTTGAAATATATACAGTAAGCTCATTTATTTTTATAGCTACATTGATATGTTATTTCATCTATTCCTGTTTTAAAACAGTTGATTTATAACATTTTTATTGAATAAACAATGCTATAATTAACACATAAAGAGAAAGAGTTTGATTTGTCCTTGTGAGAACAAATGGTCTGCTGCTCTGTCTTCAGGCTAGAAAGATACTATCACAAAGAATGAAGGGCCAAAAGAGCTAAGCAGTTCTGCTGACTGATAAAGCTGGGCTTGGTCTGGTTAAGGTACAATGACAAAGTCCAATTCATACTGGTACAACTGCTTCTAACAGGTAGAATAGCCTTAAATAAAAATAATGTATGCATATTTTTCTAAAACTTTAAACAGTTCAGTCCCCCAATTCCCAAACTCAATTTACTTTTAATTTCACAGGTTATAAACTCCAGACAACTAGTCACCATTGACCGGCATTTGGCTGAAATTAAAAAAGAAGAAAATCTTCTAGCTCCCAGCTTCCACTTTTTCTACCTTTCCACCAATTATTATGAAGTCTTTTAAATCAATCCTCCTTGCCAATAAAAAGTGAAACTAGCTTATAGTATATATGTTTTTTTTATAGGACCATACTTTTTATTTGGTAAATTCCATTTTATGAGAAACTTGATTGCTATGTATGAGCAACTAGAGTGGCCATATTTGATTTTAGATACATGATGCTACTTCCAAATATTGTGAATATAAGTCTGGTGCTTTGGTAACATGATATGTCCTCTCTATGGCAGTGGCAGCCCATCTGGAGCAGCCACTGAGAAGACGCCGGAAGAGTAGCCCGGGCTGCGTGCTCCATGGAGCCAGTGGGAACCAGGAACAGGTGGGAGTCCTGCCCCCTTCTGAGTTGGTGGGGCAGGAGCCCCACTCTCCTATACACACCCAGATGCAGCTTTCAACCCAGGCATCCCTGCACTCTTAGGGGCCCAGGAGGCACTCCTGCCCCTGTAGGCTGAGAAGTACCTGCTTGCACTACCTGGCTCCTCCCCACTCCCAGGGCCATTTCTTATTTTGAAGTAAAGTTGAGGCCAAGCCTGGGTGCTGTCACAGCCCAGCTGGGTATGGACATGCTCAGAGCAGTGCTGACATACCCGCTCCCTGCTGCCTGGGCCCCCAGGTCCAGACAATGGTGGCCAATGAGTAAGAGAGGGAGGCCAGAGGGGGTCTGATGGTGGCTTGGTGCAGGCCTGCAGATGCCCCTTGTCATGAACAGCCTGGGGACCAAGGATGACATGTGCATGGCAGCAGGAGGCAGACAGGCTCCTGAGTGGAAAGGGCTGGTCTGGGTGAAGTACCACCTTCGGTACAGGGATGGCTTGAAGCCTAGAGGCTGGGCTATCAGTTCCAGGTGGATTCTGTGGCTGTCATGAGAACGTATGCTTTTTCAGGGCCAGCCCATGGCGGCCCATGGAACAATCAGCACAGACATCCTCCCTTCTGAGCCCATAAAAACCAAGGACTTATACCAGACTTGGGCAGATGTTGGGATGACCTGCCCACAGATAGGAGCTACGCACTCTGGGTTTCCTCTCTGCTGAGGGCTGCAGACTCGATGGAACAACCTGCCTGTGGAAAGGAGCTACCCATTTCAGGCCCCCTAAAAGCTGTTCTGTTGCTCAGTAAAGCACCTCTCTGCCTTGCTCACCCTCCAGTTGTCCGTATTCCTCATTCTTGCTGGATGCAGGACAAGAATTTGTGACCCACTAAATGGCAGGAATGAAAGAGCTGTAACACAGACAGGCTAAAACATGCCTTCCACTTACCAAGTTTCAGGAAACAAGGAGGAGAAAATAGAGGAGAGAAGAGGCTTGGCCCTTCAGGAAGCCTAGACCTAGGAGTTACCCAAGCCAGGGCTGTGAGTCCATCTCTGGGGCTCTGTGGTTCCTGGTCTTCCCAAGCTCTGGGCACCACCATGATCCCTGGTACCCACAGTGGAAGCCACTTCTGGTATGTCTGGTCTAGCCATAGCCTCACAGGGAGCTGGCACCCATGTTTGCACCTGAAACTACCCACCCCACTGCAGCCAGCATGCCTGGCTGTACACACTGGCCAGACCCCATGCTCGCTTGCTCATGCGCCTCTCACTGCTCATGCCTGGGTCACCCTTGGCAGGCATGAGATCCAAGCTAGCAGCATGAGCCAAATGCAGGCTGCCAGGCCTAGTGGGCAGAATGAGCCCAGTGGGCCTGGGCAGAACTCAGGCAACAGTGCCACAGGCCAGAGATTTCTGGCTGGAAGAGTGACACCTGAAGCATCCTGTGACACTCTTGTTCTTCTGGATATTCCAATATTAAATACACTGAAGGAGTACACAAATTCTACCAGAGGACAATCACAACTGCTAAAGAAGAAACTTAGAAATTTGATTTAGAAGCAGATGTTCCTTTGTGGAACATCAAGGAATGGTAGGTTACTAGCTGACAATAAAAATCAAGGGATCAGGGCCTGTCCTTTCAGAAAAACTTTAAATAAACTTATAGATGGGCAATATGACACTCAAAATACAATAGCCAACGATGTAATAGAAAGCCCATGAAATAATCCATATTAAAATCTTTGAAAAATATTATGTATCTCTTACAAAATAAAAAATAGATTTTTTTCAGAATAAAAGAGAAGTACAAACAAAAAGAATTCCACAAATAACACTAAACTATAATTATTTTCTTAAAAAAAGAGCGTATCAATATGGTATGAAACTTTTTTGATTGTTTCAACTTCTAATTGTATTTTTCCATCGTCATAGATATTGGGCAATCTAATGAGGACAGTCACTGCAGGTCATTTCATTATTTTTATTTTAGTGGATTCGAATTCAGAATTCATTCTAAACTTCAAATGCTGGGAGACAAAACAAAATAAAAATTTTATGGTAGAAGTTTAATAAATAAATGCATGATGATTTTGACACAAAGTATCATGGAGGACGTGCAGGTATATATAAATTTCAAAATAAAGTTAAGAAATTCACTTGGAGTATGGGCTGTGTACTTAGCTGTTTCTTTTTTCATTTTGAAAACCACTTTTTTTTCCTCTTTATTTTCTGATGGAGTCTCACTCTTTTCTTGCCCGGGCTGGAGGGCAGTGATGCAATCTCAGCTGCCTGCAACCTCTGCCTCCTGGGTTCAAGCAATTCTCCTGTCTCAGCCCCGCGAGTAGCTGGGATTACAGGTACACACCACCATGCCCAGCTAATTTTTTGTATTTTTAGTACAGAGGGAGTTTCATCATGTTGGCCAGGCTGTTCTCGAATTCCTGACCTCAGGTGATTCGCCCACCTTGACCTCCCAAAATGCTGGAATTACAGGCATGAGCTACCCGAGCCAGCAGAAACGCACTTTTGAATATAAAATTCCTAGCCATGTAAATAACCTGATTTTAGAAAAAAATTTTTTACCCAGTAAAAATGTCACCAACGAAGAAGATTCAAGTCCATAAAATAAGTACTAAACTTTATGTTTCCATGCCACTCCTCTTTAACCAATTTTTGCAGGTACTCATTATTTGATGGGTGATTATAAGGAATTGAAGATAATGGTAAATTAGCAATTGTGGTTGGAAAATAATGCCAATATATCGTAGGCATTCTTCCAATTCTATAAAAATCTGGTCAATATATTGCTAAAAATGACAGTCTGTATCTTGCAAAAGTATATATTCTATGATTATGGACTTGAAAAGGAGAATGCAAACCCATTATTTAAAACTATGCAATCTCTCCTTGTTGATAATTATAAGTAAAAATGTTACTATATGTTAGAATGCACCAGCATTTGATTCGATAAACACATAAAAATAACTAATGATTCTGACAGGAATGAGGCTAAATAAATTTATCTGGTAATAAATGCACTAGGCTACAAAATAAAAATAAAGATCATAAATGTAGGAAAGATAGGCGCTTATCATTGTTGGTAGAAAATAGCATCATATACTTTTCAAAACTCAAAAGAATCAAAAGAAGCATAATAGAATTACAAAATCAGTCCAAGCCTTTGGAATGTGATAAGATAAAATCAGAAAACCAATAGCACCCTTATCCACCAACAAAAACCAGATTTAAATATATAATAAAAATACACAAATCCTCAAAAGTATCAAGTGACAGCAACAGCTAGCTAGCTAGATAGATAGATTCACGCACATATATATGTATACAGAAATAACCTAATTAAAATGTGCTACATCTAGATGAGTTTCTAAGAAAATTTAATTAGAGTTATAAAAGACTAAAATATATACAGTTGTGTACTATATTTCAAAATAGGAAGTCTCAAAAGTGTTAACATATTCTTCTTCTAAAATGAAATTGTAGGTTTAATGCACATCTATAGATGATTCAATGAAATATATTTCAGAACTCAGCATATTCTAAAGTTCACATAGAAAATATTGTACTTTGTTTAAGCTGTTCAACTTTTTATATGTCAACAACTCTAAAATTGGGCTGTTATACAATTAATAGAATGTCATAGTTTCGTTGATAGATTTTTTCTTAGTTTTATATAATACAAAAGCTTTTATTATAAATGGTAGTTATCACATTTATGATGAGACATAGAAATTTGGTTTAAAAGCAAACTATGGAGGGACAGTGGGGGTAGGGAGTTGGGGAGGAATACCATGGGGAGAAATGCTAGATATAAGTGATGGGATGGAGGCAGCAAACCACATTGCCATGTATGTACCTATGCAATAATCCTGCATGTTCTTCACATGTACCCCAGAACCTAAAATGCAATTATATATATATATATATATATATATATACACACATATATATATAAAAAATATATATATATGTGTATATATACACATATATATGGCAAACTAGGAAGTATTTTCTAGAGGAGAGACAATTAGACTAGAATAGTGGGAGTAAGATTATAATTTATTATAAACTGTAAACCTGAAATATTAAAACAATGTAAATGTGTGCCAGACAGAACACAAAAATAGAACACCTAGAACATATACTAGGATTTTAAGCCTAGTAAATGAATCATTATTATTTAATTGGAAAATGAAGGGGTATTTCACAGAACATGTTGGAGGAAGTGGTTGTCAGCTTGCAAATAAAACTTAACTTAGCATCTAAATTATATTGCAGATGAATTAGACAGTTAAAATATCTTCACATAGGTTGGACCAAATATATAAATGGAAATAGAATTTTTTTTTGTTTTGTTTGAGACAAAGTCTCACTCTGTCACCCAGGTGGGAGTGCAGTGGACCAATCTCAGCTCACTGCAACTTCCGCCTCCCAGGTTTAAGCAATTCTCCTGCCTCCGCCTCCTGAGTAGCTGGGACTACAGGTGCACACCACCATGCTCAAATAATTTTTTGTATTTTAGTAGAGACAGGATTTCATCATGTTGCCAAGTTTGGTCTTGAACTCCTGAGTGCACGCAATCTGCCTGACTTAGCCTCCCGAAGTGCTAGGAATATAGGCATAAGCCTTTGCGCCCAGCCTCACAAATGGTTTTAGCTTCAATAATGAAGATAATTTTACCTACTTAGAAATGGAAAAAAAAAAAAAAACTGCAGAGAAGTATGATACCTTTTTCTGCATATAGTGTTTATGTTTTTGATTGTGGCACTTCCATATATATGGAAGAGTGTATTTATTTCCACAGTTTAAATGATAAAGACACCACCTAGCTTTATAAAAATAGCATTGCCAGGACCTCAATGACCCTTAGATGCCTTTCTAGATCTCATGATCTCCTAGAGGCAAAGATTTCTCAGTCTGGTAACTATTCCCATGCATTCCTTAATAGTTTTACATATAGTGCATCTTCATTATTTTCAGATTCCACATTTGCAAATTTGCCTACTTACTAAATTTTATTTGTAATCTCTAAATCAAATATCAGTGCACTTTTGTGGTCAACTGCAGACATGCGCAGAGAGTGATAAATTTGAGCCGCCTGGCACACATGTTCCCAGGTGAGGCTGAACAAGAAAATGTTCTGCATTCTTGTTTTGGCTCTCATGCTATAAACAGGTGTCCATTTCACAGCCTATTTAGTGCCAAATTTTACATATTTGTGTGAAGTTTTACTATTGGTGATTTTGCTATTTAAAAGAGCCCCAAGCATAATGTTAAAGTGCTGTTTAGTGTTCCTAAGCATATGGGTGATAGGGAAGTTTCCTTCCTGCCTAAGTTATAGTGCTGTCAACTGTGAGTTCCACTTTAAATAATTAAATCAAATAGACATAAAACATGGTTATGTACTGATTAGCAGACAAACGCTGTGACTGGAGGTTCACAGAGCCTCATCCTATAGGCCCAATAGGAGCAGTGTTTCAGTAAAAACCAATTCATTGTAGGAAAATTCATAGAATATTAAAACTATGATTAATGGCGGCCAACTGTACATATTTACAAGTCAACATAATGCCCAGTTGTCACTGTTTCATTTTTATACTTATCTTTTCATAATGTATGTATTCTGTAATTTGCTTGTTTGCTAAACGTTATTTTTGTGACATTTGTCAATGTTGAAAGATGCAAGTTATTAAAATACTGTTGCATAAACCTTTGATTTAATATACTATACTTTGTATATTAAATTAACTCTGCTACAGAAGAATGAAACTGAACTCCTACCTATTACCATATACAAAAATTAACTCAAGATGGATTAAAGACTTAAATGTAAGACATCAAGCTATAAAAATCTCAGAAGAAAACCTAGGAAATATGCTTTTCACTATTGGCCTTGGTAAAGAATTACTGACAAACACAAAAATTGCTAAGTAGGACCTAATTAAACTAAAGAGCTTCTGCACTGCAAGGGAAACTATCAGTGAAGTAAACAGACAACCTACAGAGTGGGTGAAAATAGTCAGAAATTATGAATCTGACAAAGATCAAATGTCCAGAATCTATAAGGAACATGAATCTATAAGGAACATAAATTAACAAGCCAAAAACAATCTCATTAAAAATTTTGCAAGAGACATGAACAGACACTTCTCACAACAAGACATTCAAGCAGTCAACAAACATATAAAAAATGTTCATCACTAAGCATCAGAGAAATGCAAACCAAAGCCACAATGAGATTCCATCCCACACCAGTCAGAATGGTTTCTTGTTAAAAAGTTAAAAATAACAGATATTGGTGAAGCTGTAGAGAAAAGGGAATGCTTATATACTGTTGGTGGAAAAGTAAATTAGTTCAGCCACTGTGGAGAGTCTTTTGGAGAGTTCTTAAATAATTTTGAATTAAACTACCATTTAACCCAGCATTCTAATTACTGGATATATATCCAAAGGAGAATACTTAATACTATCAAAAAGTCACATGTGGTCAAGCATGGGGTCTCTCACCAATACGCCCAACACTTTGGCAAGCTAAGATAGGGTGATTGCTTGAGGCCAGGAGTTTGAGACCAGCCTGGGCAACATGGCAAGACTCTGTCTCTACAAAAAATTAAAAAAAAAAATAACTGACTTGGTGGCACATGCCTGTAGGCCTAGGTCCGTGGGAGACTGAGGCGAGAGAATCTCTTGAGCCCAGGAGGTTGAGACTGATGGGAGCCATATTTTTATCACCACACTCCAGCCTGGGTGACAGAGAGAAATTCTATCTCAAAAATAAAAATAAAAGAAAGACACATGCAACCTTATGTTAACTGCAGCACTATTCACAATAGCAAAGACATAGAATCAACCCATGTACAATGGTGGAACGAATAAAGACAATGTGATATGTATACACTATGGAATATTACACTGCCATTAAAAAAACAATTTTTTTTTTTTTTTTGCAGCATGAATGTAGCCATAGGCCATTATCCCAACCAACCTAACACAGAAACAGAAAGCTAAATATCAAATATTATTTCTTATACCATTGGGTATACATGGACATAAACAGAGGAACAATACACACTGGGAAATCCAAAAAGGGACAGGGAAGGAGGAGGTCAATGGTTAAAAAACTAACTATTGGTTATTATATTTACTTTCCTAGTGAGGGGTTCAGTCATACTCCAAACCCCAGCATCATACAATATACCTTGGCAGCCATCAAGGCCTAATATCCCAATATCTGCACATGTAGCCCCAGAATATAAAAGTTGCAAAAGAAAAAAAATTATTAATTAATGAAATATAGTGCTATGTTTACGGAGTTTGGGTTGTTTCTAGATGTTTGCAAATAGAAACAATATTTCTCTAAAAACTTTTGTAGCTACAATAAGTTTCTTCATCCTGTATATCTAAGAGGGGCAGTGCTGGTCCAAGGGTTTTTGTATATTTAACTGAGTGAATTTATCAATAGTTGGTGTGTTATCATTATTCCAAAAAATTCAATAAAATTTCAAGCCAATGCTATTTCCCTTTACCTATGACTATATTCAATTAAATCCTAATTATTCTATGTGATTCAGAGACTAAAAGCATCAGATCACTTGGAAGCTGGTTAAAAATGAAGAATATCAAGATATACACTATTAAATCAGAATTCAGATTTTTACGCAATCTTTATTCTGTCATAATTCCTAGGTGATTCATACGCACATTACATTTTTGGAAGCACTGATATGAATGAAATGCTAGATATTCTTTTCAAATTTTAGAACCCAAAGGAGAACATGTATAACATAGGACACATACTAGAAATATAAAGCATGGGAATGTTTGATTTACAATTTCATAAAATTTAAAATATGGTTAATAAATATACAATGTCACGTTATATAAGATGTTGTATTAATATGCCATCATTTAATAAACACTATGATGTTGCTTATAAGCTACATTATACTTTTAAAATATCACACTATATGTAATATTTTATATTAGTTTTCTTGCTAAATATGCACATATTCTCTGTTCATCATTGTGTCTATGTAAAAATCTGATATATAAACAATATTTATTATTCCATAAAATTAGGAATTAGTCAGGCCTAGGATAAAATTTCAGTTTTGTCATTTACTAGCAGTGAGACCTTAACTAGCTAGTTGAGCAATTTACTCATCTTGTGTAAATTCCAATTTTATTTTCTAAAAAGTGGCAATAATGCCCACCTCATAGGATTGTTGAGAAAAATAAGGAAGATATTATATAAAAAGTGACTTCCATAAACTAGGAATTAAAACTGTATTAAATTTCCCTTGATATATTATACAAAGAAGTCAAAATATATTATACTTTTCCTTCCTAAAATTGAAACTAGACTAATGTATTACTTAAATTACGCATTGCAATGAATAATCCCCCAAAGTATTTGGAGTTATATTTTCACAACCAAAAAATATATTTAATCAAAACATAGAACAACAAAAGAAGAATTAGAGAAAACAGATTTTCATTTCTTAAAATGTTATTTTTTTCAATGTCAAAATTCAAGTTCTCACTAATATGAGAATCCCGAACTATACAAATTGTCAGTGAGATAACTTTGTTCCTCTGTTAAATTATTTCAGTGGTGCATGTAAAATGCCATTAATTTTGTCAATTGATTAGAACTTAAATAAGAGGCAGTTGTTTCTCTGTATGATTTTTAGAGCATGCAGAGATTTAAAAATAAATCTTACTCCAATCAGATTTCTTATAATGCTAAGGGTTTTATTATTGAATAAAACTACTGACCCTCTTTGTTGTGTGACCAGCATTAAAAAGTAATGGATTTTGGTTTTGGTTGATTTGTTTATTTTTTAATTCCAAGGCAGGGATGTTTAAGTATTATTTAAAACCCTCAGAAATGTAGAAAATATATTCTAAGTCCTTAATTCTACTGCTGCTATCTTGGCTAGAAAAAGTGATGTGTATATCAGGAAATAGGAATGAACTTTCTTATCCCTATTTTGTCCTTCAACAGCCTCCAGAGGCAAAAGTTGCTTTTCTCTAATATTGGATTTTAAAGGTCACTTTTTATTTTATAGCTCTAGGTTGGTTTTTACTCCTAGGTATTTTACATGACCCATGGTAAATTAGACTCTAACCTGTGCTGAAGGACGGACTATGACTGTGTCTAATATCCCAGAACCGTATACTCACTTGCGAGTGAATACTTTGAAACTGCCTTAACAAAGTCTTGTGGTAATCCTTTAGATTGACACTTAAGACAGTATATTATGGTATCAAAAGTTAGACTTTCAGATAAAACAAACATGGGTTATAATTTCAAAACAGCTATTAACTATTTAACATTGGTAAAGTTGCTTAATCTATGGATATCTGGTATATTTTCTGTAAAACTGAGATAAGATTGTTCTATATTATGGAGTGGTTCCAAGTGAGAAAACACATCAATGAATTTAGCAAAAACGATTGATATATAAAAAGCACCAACAAATATTTGTTATTAAATCAGACCATATTTTATTACACATTAAAATCATTAAACATATAAAAGCATATATTGAGAAAAAGTCAATAGTAGCATTTTAAGTTTCATTTTAAAATTATGTAAACAATAAAGTTCAGAACAAATACCTTATTTAAATGAGAAAGACAGCAGAGAAAAAAATTCTCTAATTTCACCTTTTAGAAAGTAACTGAAATCAAACTTAATGATAACAAGCATTTACCTACTGTTAGGGTACATACTTAAAATAAATATATAAACCCTACAGCCTTGTAGTTAGGTAGATGTTATTTCCCATGTTGTTTAAGGTGTGATGGATCACTTGTATATTTGAAAGCTGGGAACACTTGCTTGTAATTCCTAACAAATTGTTAATATTTAACTTAATGGTGAGTGTATACCTGCTACTCGGAAAATGCCTTTTTGAATGAATGAATGATCAAATTATAAAGCTATTAATTATTGCATAGACATGTAACTTTTGAAAAACTAGCTTTACTAAAAGACTGATCATATATCTATTTTTGACCAAATAACTTTAAAAAGAACCCAGGAAATATTTCCTTAATTAGAATTGTAAGTCAAAAAAATAACGAACGAAATTTTCTAGAAGGAAATATTGAAACTATCACAAACCTATAATAACAAAAAGTATTCAGTGTATTTTCTTCTTATTAAAAGCACTATAAGCCATATACCGATTCCTTAAAAGATAAATGAGAGTATCCTTTTACCAACTGATGTATCCAATTAGCTAAGATATAAACAAGTTCCTTACATCATCATGATGAAGTTTCTACATCATAAAGAGAAGAATAGGAAAAGTGTGAAAATGAACTTAAAAGCGGAAAGTTTACTCAGATTATCCCAACTCACAGTCTAAAGGGAATATTGCCCAAGGAGACATTGCTCCAGTCACCACTTCGGCATTATTTGAAAAGTCGAGATGTTCATCCACTTATAATCAAAATAAACTATATTTTTAATGAATCCTACAGTCTTTGGACAGCAGCAAATTATTTTGTCAGAAATTTGGATTTGATTTCTCATCAGCATGCCCACAAACACACCCACACACCCACCCCACCCCTGCCCACACACACACCTGCACACCCCTAAAGGAATTTAAAGTTTGTAAAAAGAGATACTAGTATAAAGAGCAAGTGCATTTAAATAATTTAAAACATATATAAAACTATCTACACATTAGTAACATTATATTTAAAAAGAAAGCAATCAACTTCCACTGCAAGAAAGTGGAAATCGATTTCCCAAACATCCATGCTAAGTAAAACCAAAATCTTTGCACATTATATACAAAACAAATATAGAAAGGCTCTGAAAGTTGGGAAGAAGGCTGAGAGCAAAGGTCCATGGGACCTAAGAAACAACACAGTTGGGAGTTTCCTGGGTTTTTATTTGGCCACATATAGCCCAGACATAGATCTGAAGAATTCCTAAAATATCAAAACAAAAAACCCACAAATACCCCAAAGGACTAAGGAAGGGGCAATCTGGCAAGACAGGAAAATTTTAGATATTTTCTATATACCTGTCCAACACCACAAAGAAAAATGTGTCCCCACCCTTCCAACACCTGCAAATGCCAAGTGGACCTTGAACTTTTACACTTACCAGGCTATGGGTTGCCTACCTTCTCACTGGGGTGAGGTAGGAGAAGGCCTAGTTAGGAAGCTTGAATTTTCAGTTTTACTGGGCAGTAACAACACTATGCAATGAAAACCATGTGGGCAACTTGGATTTCTACCCTCATCCAGCAGTAAGAAGGTGCCCCTCTGCTTTCATGCTGGGTGTGTTTCAGAGAAGACCTAGTAAAGAGTCAGAGCTTTCCACAGTCAAACAGTTACAAGGACAATGCCCATGGTGTCAACAAGACCATAAGTAGAAAAGTAACAAGATATTCCTACCTATCACAGTCAAGATCTTATCCATGGAGGTCTAGTGGAAAGCCAGAACTCCCACTCCTGCACTGAATAATGAAGAGCCTCTTAACCCCACTGGAGTCAACAGAGGCTGAGTTGGAAACTTGGACTTTTATCCCATACCTAGCAATAATAGGCATGCTCCCACTTCCTCAGCTACAACAGTGTCAGAGAAAAACAGATCTAATATCAAATATTTTGGATATGTTGCAGAGTTTTATAATGTCTGGAATAAAAAAGTATCTGTCATATTGGAAACAAAATTGTAACTTGAATAAAAAATACACCAACATGTAGATTAAAAAAAAAAAAAGATGTTAGAATTGTCTGAAAAAGATTTTAGAGCAGTATCATAGTCTGTTCAGATTGCTATAGTGGCTTCTAACCAACAAACATTTATTTCTAATAATTCTGGAGGTTGCAAAGTCCAAGATCACGACACTGACAGATTCAGTCTCTGGAAATGTTCCACTGCAAGAAAATGGAAATCGATTTCTATTGCTGATAAATGGCACCTGCGCACTGCATCCTGACACAATAGAATGGGCAAGGCAGCTCTCTAGGGTCTCTTTTATAATGGCACTAACCCCATCATGTGCACTCCAGCCTCATGATCTAATCACCTTCCAAAGGCTCCACCTCTTAATCCATCAGCCATCCATTCAACATATGAATTTTGGGGGACCACAAACAAGATGATGGCAAGCAGCCATCATAAAAGTCATTCAACAAACAAATATGCATGTACTGGAACAAATTTAAAAACAGAAACTTTTAGCAATAAAATATTGTCTCAATAGAGAAATAGGACACCAGAAAGAACCAAATGGAAATTTCAAAACTGAAAAAGACGCTGACCAAAATGAAACACTCAACAAAAGGTGCGAACAGCACAATTGAGGCTACAAAATAGCAAATAAGTGAAGATAGGACAACAGAAATCACTCAATCTGAGCAATGGACAGAAAACAGACTGCAAAAAGAAATGAACAGAACCTCACGGGCAGAGAGGGAGTATATTAGAAACCTACAGATTCAAGAAGCTTTATTTTAAACAGGATAAACACAATGAGATGACTGCAAGACACATCATAGTCAAACTTGTGAAAACTAAATACAAAGAAAATAGCTTGAAAACAGTGAAAACTCTTACCTAGAAAACATTCAAATGACATTGGATTTCTCATCATAAACCACGAAGGCCAGAAAGAAGTGGCACCATATGTTTTATTATTTTATAATATAAAGAAAATAAGACAATTATATAATAAATAAGGGACATAAAAGGGGGTAATATTTATACAATGCATACTTCAAACTAGAAGTATACATTTTTTTTTGGCATGAAATACATTTATTTATATATTTATATTTTTGGCAGTGGTACTACACGCATTTTGAACCCAAACTTGAAGTGTTAGAGTAACGCCTGTGTAGTGAACAACACAGCACGTTGCCTTTCTCATTGGGCCAGCCATTGGGTATGATGATGCAGTCAGAACCATGCTTTGGGATTTTCCTAGTGTTTTTCCGTTATCTGTTTTCGTTTTCTTCACAGCATCACTTTGAGGTAGGTTTAGGAGAGGCAGTGTCATCTTTATTTCATACGTGAGGACACTGAGGAACGACCATTAGGTATCTTGCCAGAGGTCACGAGCTAGGTACACAGATACAAGTGGAACCCAGGGCATCTCCATCCCAGCCGAGGGTTCTATTATATACTAGTGTATATATGAGGAAATACTCATTGTATTTTTTGATTATTGTCATAATCAAACCAGTTGATTATGACAAATTATGTACAGCCATGCACTGCATAAGAATGTGTCAGTCTGCAATGGACTGCATAAATAACAATGGGCCCAAAAGATGATAATAGAACTGAAAAATTCCTATCGCCTAGTGATACTGTAGCCATCATAACATCATACTGCAATGTATTAATCATGTTTATGAGTGATGCTGGTGTAAGCAACCTACTGCAGCCTACTGTACTGCCAGTTGTATAAAAGTATCACCCCTAGTATTATGTACACTGCATAATACTTGAAATTGCTAAGAAATAACTATCTTACTGGCTTATGTATTTACTATACTAAAATGTTTATCATTATTTAAGAATGTACTCTTTCTACTTGTTAAAAAAAAATTATATAGCCTCAGGCAGGTCATTCAGGAGGTATTCCCCAAGTAGGTATTGTTATAATAAAATATGACAACTCTAGGTATGCTATTGCCCCTGAAGACTGTCCAGTGAGACAAGATGTGGAGGTAGAAGTTGGTGATATTGATTATCCTGACCCCCTGTAGGCCTAGGCTAATGTGTGTGCTTGTGTCTTGGCTCTTAACAGAAGGCTGAAACAGTAAAAATTAAAATAAAATAAAAATACCTTTAAGTAAAAACATACTTATCAAATAAGAATATTAAATAAAAAAATTGCACATCTGTATAATGTGTTTGTGCTTTAAGATAAGCATTATTACAAAAACATAAAAATGTTTTAAAAAGTTCATAAAGTAAAAAAGTGACAGTAAGCTAAGGTTAATTCATCAAGACAAATTGAAGACAAATCTTCTTATAAATTTAGTGTAGCCTAAGTGTAGAGTGTTTATAAAGTGCATTGTAGTGTATAGTAATGTCCTAGGCCCTCACATTCACTCACCACTCACTCACCAACTCACCCAGAACAACTTCCAGTAGTGTAAGTTCCATTCATGGTAAGCACCTTTTAGAGGTGTACCAGTGTTTATCTTTTATACAATATGTTAGGGTACATTTTCGACATTTAGATCTGTCTAGGTACAGAAATACCATTGTTTTACAGTTCTGTATAATATTCAGTACAGTAACATGCTGCACAGGTTTGTAGCCTAGGAGCAGTCTGCTATATACAATACAGTCTCATATAGCCTGAACATCTCCAAACATTTGGAAACTAAATTGTACACTTCTAAATATTCCATTGATCAAAAGATACTATTAAGGAATATTTTTAAATGCACTGAAAGAAACCAAAATGAAAAGTTAATGTATCAAAATTTGTGAGACAAGGTTAAAGTAATGCTGAAATGGAACTTTATAGCATGAAATATGCACGTTAGAAGACAAGAAAACATCCAAGTCAATAATCTAAACTCCCACATTGAAACCTAGAAAAAAAAGGAATACAATAAACCTAAAACCAGCAGAAGGAAATAGATAGCAAAGATTAAAGCAGAAAACGATGAAATTTAAAAGAGCAAAACAATAGAGAAAATAATTGAAACATATTACTGGTTATTTGAAAGGATTAATAACATTGACAAATCTCTAGCAATATGAAAAAAAAAAAGATAAATTACCCATTTAATGAGTGTAGATTACAACCACAGACCTCACCAAACTCAAAAGTTAAATAAGGAAATGAAAGCACAACTCTACATAAATATTTTTTTCAGCTTAGAATATACCAATATTTAAAAAGAACTACAATAATTTACCTAAAATGAAATAGATAATTTTAATAGTTGTATAAGTATTAAGGAATTGTAATTTAGAATTTAGCCTTTTCCCTAATAAAAAAGAAATCCCAGCCAAAATGATTTCAGTAGAGAATTCCATCAAAGGTTTTTTTTGTTTTGTTTTGTTTTGTTTTATGATAGCAATTCCACACAATATTTTCCACAAAATGGAAGGGGAGAGACACTTCCAAATTTATTTATTTTATGAAACAAGTATTACCCATGTATGGATCAGTATAAAAACTCTAGAGACACACAAAAGAAACAGGGGAGACTAATACATTGATTAAAATGGTCTGCGTCTTGCCTGCATCAATATCAATATCCAGGTTGTGACACTGTACCATAGTTCTGCAAGTTATTAGAACCGAGTGAAACTAGGTAAAGGATACATGGGATCAACCTCTATCATTTCTTAAGATAGAATGTATGTATATTAGTCTGTTCTCATACTGCTATGAAAAAATACTGGCGACTGGGTTACTTATAAAGAAAAGAGGTTTAATTGACTCACAGTTTCTCATGGCTGGGGAGGTCTCGGGAAACGTACAATCATGGCAAAATGCACCCCTTCACAACGTGGCAGGAAAGAGAATGAGTGCGGAGCAAAGCCCGCACTCATTAGGAAAGCCCCTGATAAACCATTAGGTCTCGTGAGAACTCACTATCATAAGAACAGCCGAGGAAAACCACCCCCGTGATTCAATGATCTCCACCTGGTCTTGCCCTTGACATATGGGGATTGTTACAATTCAAGATGAGATTTAGATGAGATTTAGCCAAAAGGCATGTCCTAAGGTAACTCAGGTTATTGAGTTACTTAAATTAACTCAAAATATTAGGTTGGTGCAAACAGAATTGTGGTTTTTGCATTGTTAAAATTTGTCATTTGATATTGGAATATATTCTTAAATAAATTGGTTATCTTAAACATCATTTTAATGTGCATTTCTCACTTTATGTTCTTTTGCTGATGACTTATTACTTGCTGTTTATTTTATATTTATTTTAGATTATGGAAATGATGTTAGGCAAAAAGCAAATTCCAGCGATTTTCTTATTTGAATTCAAAATGGATTGTAGAGTAGCGGAGACAAAATTGCAACATCGATAATGCATTAGGCCCAGAATCTGCTAATGAACTTACAGGGCAGTGGTGGGTGAAGAAGTTTTGCAAAGAAGATTAGAGCTCTAAAAATGAGGAGTGTAGTGGCTGCCATCAGAAGTTGAGAACAACCAGATGAGAGCAATTATCGAAGTTGATCCTCTTACAACTATATTTAGCGAATACATCCATATTTAGCAGGTAGAGTGTCCAAGAGAGTCATGTGCTGGTCACCAATGAGATGCAAATCACTCCTCACAAACTTATTTTTTAAGCTTTTCAGAACACAATTTCCCATTCCAGAGTTAAAAGCAGAAGGACAATGTAGAAAAACTAAACTAGTACCAATTATCCAATTATCTTTACCTTTAGGAATCACTATTTACTTTGCTAGAGGTTTTTTTGTTTTGTTTTTTGTTTTTATTTTGAGATGGAGTCTCGCTGTGGCCCAGGCTACAGTGCAGTGGCGTGATGTCGGCTCACTGCAACCTCCGCCTCCCAGGTTCTTGCAATTATCCTGCCTCAGCCTCTCAAGTAGCTGGGAATACAGGCACACGCCTCCACGCCTGGCTAACTTTTTGTATTTTAGTAGAGATGGGGGTTTCACCATGTTGCCCAAGCTGGTCTCGAACTCCTGAGCTCAGGCAATCCACCCACTTCAGCCTTCCAAAGTGCTGGGATTACAGGTGTGAGCCACTGGGCCAGACCTTGCTAGAGGTTTTATTCCCCACTGCTTCTGTCACTTTTTGTAGACCTGGTGGTCAGAAACTATATTCTCCTCTACCAAATATGTTAGTTTAATATATAAAATAAAATAGTCCATAACACATCTTATACATCAATGACAGATATATTTTTAATGTTGTTTGGTGAGCAGGCCTAACATGTGATTTAGGCCTACTCACAAAACAACATTAAAAATATATCTGTGTAATATATATCTGTGTAATAAAAATTTCATTACACACCTTCAAATATTATACACCTTCAAATAAAACAAGGGTAGAAATCTAATCTATATGACTTATAAATTTGTCCCTTCATGATTAACCTAGTCTTGGAGCTTAGTAAGGATTCCATAAATGTTTTGACTGAATGATTGATGATATTATCTAAAATGTTGTAAGATTTTGTTAGCTGCATAAGATAAAATTGCCAGAATATTTCCTGCTCTCCAGTTTGACAAGACCATTTGTATTCATAGTAGAAGACCAAAAATGAATGTCACTTATGTAAACTTTGCAGATTTGATATAACCAATATGCTTTTAGATGGCCAAATATTCCACACTTTGAAAAAAATGTACACTTTGGCTCAATGCGGTGGCTTACCTCTGGAATCCAAGAACTTTGGGAGGCCGAGGCGAGCAGATCACAAGGACAAGAAATAGAGACCATCTTGGCCAACATGGTGAAACCCCATCTCTACTAAAAATACGAAAATTAGCTGAGCGTGGTAGCATGCACCTGTAGTCCCAGCTACTCAGGAGGCTGAGGCAGGAGAATCGCTTGAACCTGGGAGGCAAAGGTTGCAATGAGCTGAGACTGAGCCACTGCACTCCAGCTTGGCAATAGGATGAGACTCCATCTCAAAAAATACTTTAAAAGGACTAAGAATGAAAATACTTCTATGTCTAAATATGCCTATAGGTCTAAATAGCAAAAGCAATTTCAGACCAAGGACAAGTAAGCTTTAGTTAGGATTATGACTAATTCCTCATTTTTTTTTTTTTTTTTGCTCCTTCCTGGTGTTGCCAATGGGCCTAGCTTCAGAATGCATTTTAAAACTTTTATTCTTGTCTACCGTTTTAGCTTCGAAATGTACTTTGAAACTCCTTGTTTCCCTCCCTTCCCACTAGACACTCTCTTGTACTGTGCTAACGTAACTAAATATATGCTTGCTTAGAGATTGCAGGGGCTAATCCTGAAATAAACCAGGCCTGGAGACTCAGCTGCAGAATTCTTACCCATCTAGGGATAACCTTAAGATGGTTCATCTGCAACCCAGCCATTGTTAAGATGGCACCTGTCTGATTCCAGGTTAACAATAACTCGAGACAGCCATCAGAACAGGACACACAGAACCTGTGCCCTGCCCCACTCCTACATTTCCATTGGAGGTTTTCTTCCTTATATCCCCTCACTTAGCCTAAAATTTGAGATAGTTTCTTGCAGGATTTACCCTGAGCATCTCCTCAACTCTGGCATTTGATAAAGTTGCTTTTCTTTCACCACACCTCACCTCTTGTGTATTCAGCTTCTCAGATGGTTAGCTGCCAGGCTTGTGTTCAGTTTTACCAGTAATCAGGTTCCCTAATGCTTTCCATCTAGCTGTTTATCCAGAGGCTTGGAGCCATCTTATTTTATGAAGTCGATTACTTTTTGTCCTGAGGAGTAACCCACCCTGATACCATCAACTGAGCCTCATAGAGAGAAACTATTGAGCTAATTAAACCACATCTCTAGTGGTTACTAGTGATTTAATGGGCTTATTTTCCCAAATAACATATTTGCATCTTAATAGAAAAATAAAATGTCTTAGTGAAGAAATAAGTCCTGTAATGGTTTCAGCTAGATTATGAATGCTAATCTACTTTAAATTAAAGTTCCTGGGAAAGATATAATTGTATTTATTGAACAGAAAAATGTTATTCATAATTATTTCAAAAACATTTGGGGAAGCCCATTCCTTCATGTAGTCATTCCAATTAAAGCGTGGGTCCAAACATCTCGGCAAAATTTGTTTATTCAATCTAGGCCAAATAACATATATGAAGGAAAAATTTGGAGAGAACGAAGCTGTATTATAAGCAATTAGTAGTTGAGTTAAAGTTATCACTTATTATACCTTTGTCTTTTCATTCTTGATTTTCAATTTTATCCATTTCTTTGTTTCACTTTTGTAAGCTCATTAAAATTGACATACAATGAATTTTATGTATTTAACACTTATAGTTTGATGAGGTTTGATATAATCTATATACCTGTGAAATCATTATTAGGAACAACATACTCATCACTTATAAAATTTCCATGTGCTCTTTTGTAATCCGTTCCCCTTCTTTCTACCCCTATCAAAAATTGTCTGATATCTACTAATCTGCTTTGTCACTAGAGATTATTTTGCATTTTCCAAGTTTTCTCCAAAATAGAATCAGACAGTATATAATAGGCTTTGACTAAATAATCTTACTCAGCACAATTATTTTGCGTTTTATTCATACTGTTTTACGTAACACTAGCTTATTCCTTTGCGTGGCTGATTTTCATTTCATTTTATCAATATATTGCAGGACTTCCTCCTTAGTTCAGCTAAAAACGAAGTTCTTATGACACGACTAGGAAAGATTAGGCTACAGACCCTTTGAAGGGTGAAGGGGTTACATAATTTAGTGGGCAAAAAGGAAAAACAACACAGAAAAATGAAAGTGGTTCCTGTTAACAGGCCCCCATCTCACAGATTGAATCCTAGGTTACTAAACAGGATCAGGACAGGCCAGGCTCCTCCTGTCTGCAAATGGCATAAACTTCCCTAGGCTCTACCTCATCCTCGCAGTTTGCAGACCAGCTGAAGATTCTCCAGAGAGCCCCTTTTGCTTGGCTGTCTCATTTCCTTCTCTAAAGAAATACACCCAACTGCCATTAGACCAAGGATAAGGATAGGGCTAAAGATCAATCTTAACAGCTTACTGCTGACAGGGGGCGCTGTTTTGGGGAAAACAGCAGTCAGATCTCCCTCAGAGCCCTATCTAAGGGTTCTCAGAAGAAGGGATCATCGTCTGAGGCTCCAGTTGCATGACCATTTTGAGTCTGAAGGCCTGAAGGTGAGATGAGACAAACTGGATTATTAGAAAACATGTATCAAAATGAAACAAGAGCAGGGTAGGGTAAGAACAGCTCAAAAATCCAAAGGCTTTTTACCAGTTTGCACAGGGAGAAGGAGACCAAAAGCCCAACTGGAAAAAAAAATAAAATACCTTTTACCCTTTTGCTGGCATCTTGGGCTTCTGGGTTCCCTTCCCCTGAGCCCAATCCTAAGCCAACCAGTTTAAGGTTTGGGAAATTAACTATTCTCAGTTTGGATGATGCATCTGAGGGGAGTGTCTTATAGTATGGAAACACAATTACCTGTCAGTGAAGAGGGGATAAAAGAGGAGAAAGGGAAAAAAAAAAAAAAGACTTTTTTTTTCAAAGGAGTCCCAGGGTTCAGGATGCATTTGAAAGGGGTCCAGACTGAAGATCAATACTATTAGAAAGAGGGAGCAGGCATCCCTGGCTTCTTTCTCTTTCTGGCAAATACCTAAGGTACATCAGGGAGGGAGAGTAAGGCATTCATTTTTCTTTCCTCTCTCCTTGTATCCCCAACTCTGGACAATCACTACAGGGTGCCACTCATGGGTGTTAAAGCAGCTTTCATCCATGTTAACAGGAAGGCCTGGGGGTGGGAGTATCCACTTTCACACACTTATGCCCTATCTCTCCTGCTGTCAGTAGCCTTCAGTTGCCTAGACCTCATTTATGCCTAGGATTCTAGATTGACCTTTATCCATGAAGCCATAAAATAGAAAGTGTGGCTTAATGGGCAGGAAACAGCCACACTCACCTGCACTGTGCCTCTTAATTTTCATTATGGTCTGTCTCTGGATCCCTCAGATCCATTTTTCCTTAGCTTTGACCTGAAGCTTAAAACTGAGTTTGGGACAAAAATATGTCTCAGATGAGGGGTTGCATGGACTCCTTAGCATAAGCCAAATGGTAAGGTGAAGCTGAGGAATCGAGTCCACCTCCAACAAGGGAGAGAAAAGGATGTCTTGTGACATGCCCAACCAGATAACTGGTAGCTATAGTTATGTTTGCTAGGATTTGGGTGCATGGTGCTTGGGCTTTGGTTAGCTCCCTTGGTCTTGCTTTCCCAAAAAGAGAACCTACAGGTGATGGGGACCCAACTTATTCCCTTTATCTGGTAGGATTTGCAGGATAATTGCTCAAAACTAGAATATTGATCCATATTTCTACATTATCCATCTATTTTGTTCCTCTGAGCTGCAACCAGAGATTGCTGGTTGCTTCACAGGAACAAGTAGGGTTCATCTAAAAATGTAGTCAAAAATGTAAAAACAACCAATGAATTTAGAATTTAATGACAAATATATGATGTTTTGAAACATAATTTCTCTCCATTTCTTTCTCTCTCTTTTATTAAAAGACAAATCATGATAAGACTGAGTTGTTTGCAAAATAGACTTTAGTCTTATACTTGGCCTGATTATTTACAAAAAGTGCAGCAAGAATAACTATCTCTACATAGGCCTTATCAATTGACTTTGATGGAAATCTGTTCTACAAGGAATCTTAGATAAGATATTTTAAAGTCAAGCCCATCCATGCATTTCTATTTTCAAATATTTGTGAGTTGGGTGATCCTCTCCTCTTAGATTGCAAGATAGATTTGGAGATCTTGGGCCTGTTAGAAAGTAACATTCTTTACTGACCACAGGTCAGGAACTCTGTACAGGGACTGTGTAGATGAGGGTATGAGACCAGTTTCCCCAAGGGGCCTTATATCAGCTCTGCAAGTCAAGCTTGACACCTAAAGGGAAGTGTACTCTTCCACTCAAATCTCTGGTAAAACAACAGATTTCTCCAATTGTGTTCTGTTGCAAAAGAAAATGGATTCTTATTGCACTGATGCAAACAGCTATATTGCCATGAGTTAAGAATACTGACAGATAATTTTCAAAGTCTAGAGGAACCTGGCAGAAAGAAAGAAACATGCTCCAAATTTTGTTCACAGGAGTATATCTAACTGAATTATTAAATGCTGTAAATAGTAAAAATAAGTTTTATTGACTCTGAAGAACAAAACAATGATAAGGAATATTTCAAGCAAAAGTCAAAAAGATTGCTTCAGCTTTCTGCGTTCAGTCAGTTAGCTCTTGTTTTGCTTGATATTCATGAACATTTCATCTCTTCATGAGTCCTGTACATTTTTCCTTTATTCCAGTGTCATAACCTCCAAAGTTATCAGAAACCTGTATTTGAGAGCACCTGTCAATGCTCTATAGTTTATTATAAACCATCTTTTGAAAAGCATTAAACAGACAATAATTTTCTGTTAATAACAAAATTTCCAGGGCAGTTACAGTTAGAAACACAATTGACAAACAAGTTTGGTTATTTCTGTGTTTACAATAATGTAACATAACCACCTTAATTACAATTGATAGCATATAGCTTAGACATTAGAGTTTTAGAAATTCCATATAATTTTGGAACATATATTACTATTATTCACCAAGATATAGACTAAAGAAGATTGAACACCATTTTGGCAATCTCATGTACCTAAACATGTCAAATAATCCTGTTTACCTCTATTTTCTGGATACTCCAGGGGCCTTTCTGAAGCATCTGAAATAACAGGTGTCAGGAAAAACAATTTTGAAACTGAAGTTTAATTTTGAGAAGCCTATTAAATATGTTAGAGGTTTAAAACACTTGTTATAAAATAGAATTCCAGATTTTCATAAGTTACTTATTTTGCCAAAATGATGACTCAGAAACTTAAAAAAAAAACAAAAACCTTTAATAATCCTTTACAAATTTTGCTAAAGAATAGTGCATTAAGAGTACCTTGCTGTGCTTTTTACTTTTATGCTCAATTTACAGAAAAAAACCACATAATACCCTTTTGAATTTAATTAATATGTTCACACAGAGAATGTAGTAAATATGTTTACACACAGAAGTTTTACAAGATTAATTCTTATAATCCTTCCACCACTTGTTTGAACTTTTAGCATTAGCTTACCTAATTTAAAACAATCCTTTAACCGTAGGCAATAATTTACATTTATATGCCTTCTTACAATCTTTTACTAAAAACACATTTTACTGTTCTTACAAACCTTTCATATACTCTCAATTACGTATTGTAATGGTAACACCTTTCAATTTTTAACTTAATGTAAAACCTGGTAAGTTGTTTTAATTATGTGCTAGGTGCAGCCAAGGTTTGACTCCTTCCAACATAATTAAGGGTATGGTTAGTTCCATGTGTTCCCAGGCCTTACCAAGATGAACAGTTCTCAAAACACAAAAAGAAGTTTAGAACATTAAAACATAGAGCTAATCTAGTATCTGACCTACATAATCTAGTCCACCTATTTATATTTTGACATCAGCATTTACCAATAATCCTTAAGGCTGTTTTTATTTCTCAAAGATTAAAGTCAAATGAACTGAGAGGTATCACAGCCTTTATCTTCTCTTTAAAAAAATATTTGATCAAAGTGTTTATCTTCCTTTAAGCCAATTAATTAGAGCTCTTTTTATAGCTATCACACACATATTAACTAAATAGGCAGAAGAAAACCCAGTCCCCATAAGAACTTACATTTACTCATCTACTATTTGCATTATTAGCCTTTGGTGCTTTTAATTTATGGGGTTCCATGAGGAAAATAGAGGTCACTACCCTCTCATGCATGCATTAAAAGTGGCAAGGCAAAATAAAAAAATAATAATAATTCAGTCAAATGAGGAAAACCTTTTTACAGTAAAACAAGATCCAAGAAAAATAAATAAATAAATAAAACAAAAAGAACTCATTCCCTAAGCTAGGATCCCAGGCCACTATTGTAAAATGGCAGAGGCAAGAACAAAATATTGCCACATGGTTATAGGTCTTGCACCCAAGGACGTAAAACATGGAGGCCTGCAGCAAAGTTTGCTATGGACCATACAGAAAGACACACAAAGCACATCAGATTGGCTACAGTTTAAGATCAATGTCACAAATCAGAAAAGATAAACAGTATCTCCTAAAAGGAAAAATCTTCCTTTCAAGGTTAACTGCTGACAACGTAGAGAAGATAAAAGGATGCCTGGGGGAAGAAACTCTTATTCTTATGTAAATTGTTTCTCCACCAGGGAGAGACATTTTTTTCTACTGTGGGATGGAGGTGGATTCCCTGGCTGAGGAGGAGAAGACTCCAACATGAGAGGTGGAGAACACCAGCCAGTCACCTGGGGCCCTTGGGTCATGCATCCTAGCCCTGCTAGGGAAGGGAAGGTAGCAGGAAATCGCTGCTTGCTTGGTCATCCATGCTATAAAGAAAGGAAAAGGCCATGGAAAGGCTGGTTTGGACTGAGGCCAACATTCCCAACCCCAGGAGCAACAGGGGTTGAGGCACAGTTTCATCTATGCTCAGAAGCTTGAAGGAAAGGATGCTTAGAAGTGAAAGAAAAGGGAATTTTTTTTTTGTTTTGCATCATATTCACCCTTTCTCAAGCCCCAAGTTGGGTACCAAAAATGTTGCAGGACTTTCTTCTTAGTTCACCTAAAAATTAGGTTCTTCACACATGAACAGGAAAGATTAGGCTCTCAGACACTTTGAAGGGTAATGGGCTTATGAAATTTATTGCACAGAAAGAAAAAAGGAAAAACAGCACAGCATAGTGAAGGTTCCTGTTAACAGACCCCCATATCACATCACAGATTGAATCCCACATTACCACACAAGATCAAGAAGGGCCAGGACCTCCCCCGTGCAAACAACATAAACTTCTCAAGGCTCCACTCCATCTCTGCAATGCCCTGGCCAGTTGGAGATTCTCCACGGAGCCCTTTCTACTTGGCTGTCTCAGGTAGACCTTACTTTGTTTATCTAGTTACCTCTTGATGGAGATGTGTATAATCTTTAGTTTCTAGCTATCTCAAATAAAGCTACTGAAATGTATATAACATTTTTGCATACATATATGCTTTCATTTATCTTGGTTGCTTTATCTAGGAGTAGAATGCTTATATCATATGAGAGGTTCATGTTTAGCTTTTTAAAAAATAAACAATTTTAAAACAGTTGTAAATTTATAGAAAAATTGCAAATTACTGCAGAGTTTTTATATACCTCATACTCGCTTCTCCTATTATTAACACCTTAAGTTAGAATACAGTACACTTGCCACAATTATTAAACTAATATTGACACATGACCAATAACTAAAGAACTAAAGTTTATTCAACCTACGACATACATGTTCTCATAATAAACAATAAGTAAGCCTCGTGTAAGACTTGACAGCATTATTTGCCACACATAGTTGAATCTAAATTCAGCTATTTGGCTTTATCCAAAAGAAAAAATAATTCATATCTTTATGATAAGATGTGGTTTTTCAACTTTGGGTGAGTTGAGTGCCTATGGTAAACTCCTAAGCCTCCTCAGAAACTGAGAGATAGGGACCCTGTCTTCCTGATTATTACATTTTAAAAGATACTTCTCAGGTCCCTGAGAAAGACGTTACCTCCCAGCAGGAAGAGATCTAGCTGAAGACATTTGCCCAGCACAGGAGCTTAGTGTGGTCTCACAGTGGAAGCCAGAGTCTCTGTCAAGAAGCTTATTTAGCTTTTAAAAATATTTACATACATTTCAAAGAGACAGGAAAATAACTTAAAATTATAAGTTTACTAGCTTAAATGTGCCTTGAAAAGAGAGGAGGCAAGAGATCTCTTCCCATAATTTCAACAGGGAGAATTAAACCTCTTTTTAAAAAATTGTATTTGCCCTGATAATTCTCACGGTACTGTGTCCCTACTTTCTATCAATTTTTGAGATAGAGGTGTTGAAATTTCTTACAATAATTATGGACTTGTCTGTTTCTCCCTGAGGTCTATCAGTTTTGCTACATGTGTGTTGAAGCACTGAGAAATAAATGCTCAAGAGTTTTATAAGTTTTTGATAAATCAATTCATTTTGAATAAGAAATAACCTTGGTAGTAGTCTTTCTCTGAAATATACTTTGTATCTTGACAATATGTATATTCTAGCTTTCATTTGACTAATACTAGAATATGTACATTCTAAAAAACATCTTTTAAAAGTAACAAGCCATTTAAAGCAAGATCAACAAGATGGTTGATGTTAAAAGATGTTTTTTTTGTTTTGTTTTGTTTTTTTTGAGATGGAGTTTCACTCTTGTTACCCAGGCTGGAGTGCAATGGCGTGCTCACCGCAACCTCCGGCTCCTGGGTTCAGGCACTTCTCCTGCCTCAGCCTCCTGAGTAGCTGGGATTACAGGCATGTGCCACCATGCCCAGCTAATTTTTTGTATTTTTAGTAGAGACGGGGTTTCACCAGATGTTAAAAGATGTTTTAAAAAATCTTTTCAAAAGATGGAAGTGGAAGGCTCTGACTTCTACAGCTAAACCAAACTGAACCCTTGCTCTAGGCAAATATCTTCAGCAAGATCTCTCCCTGCTGGGAGGTAATATTTTCACAACCCAAGAATGTCTTTCCCAAGGATCGGAACAAACTTAAAACGTATGTGTTTGTGTGTGTGTGCATGTGTGTGTATGTAAATGTACGTGTGTGTTTGTGTGTGCGTGTGTATATATCTGTTTGTTTTTTTGAGACAGGGTCTCACTCTGTTGCCCAGGCAGAAAACGGTATATTTTATTTCAATTTTGCCTATATCATTTGCTTCTTGTCATTTAATAAAGGTTTCTTGTCCTTTAATAAACATCACAACTCTTCCCAAGTTATCAGGTAACCTGATAACTTGGGAAGAGTTGTGATGTTTAGTCCATTAATTTTTGAGGTCATTATTGATACAGCTAGTTTTAAATTCATTAAATTGCTATTCATTTTTCTGTCTTGTGTGTTCTTGGTTCCTTCTCCTCTTTTGTCTTTTTAAATTAATTGTGTATTGTTTAAATTCTACTTTATCTTCTTTTTTTATGTATTAGCTACTTCTCTCTAGTTTTTTTATCATTTTGGTTTTTAGAGGGCTTATAGTATTAAGTTTAGCCTAAATCTGCTTCTTTATACATTTGAAGAGTTCTCTGTACATAATAAACTGCAACCTAACTGAATGTGTAAGCAGACTGTAACTTATTGTTGTGCCGATAGCTGAGTTTTGGCCAATCAAAGGCAGCCAACTGTTCAAACCTAGTTCAAATAAGTTAAATGCTGAGATATTACCAGCCCAGCTGTTTGGGTCCCTAACTACAATTTTCTGTATATCATTTCCCTTTGTCCATAAATCTTCTTCCAACATGTGGTTGTTCTAGAGCCTCTCTTCATCTGTTCTGGTTCAAGAGCTGCCTGTTTTGCGAATCATTATTTGCTCAATTAAATTTCATTAAATTTAATTTGTCTAAGGTTTTTTTGATCAATAGTAACACCTTTAACTTACATTTGTATATTGCAGGTCATATTGTATCATTTTATGTGTCATATACAAAACTTAAAATAATGCATGTCTATACCTAAACCATCCCCCCTTCTTGTTTTTGGGCTATTATTTCAATTGCTTGTTTCTATGTATAATGTAAACCACAGAATATATTGTTGATTTTGCTTTAAATGGCTACTTTTAAATGATGTTTTTAAGATAAGAAACAACATTTTAAAAAATATATTATACAGACAGTTATCATTTATATTGTTCTTTATTTCTTTGTGTAATACTGATATTCCTACAGTAACTTTATTCTTCTTCCTGAAAGACTTCCTTTAATATTTCTAGAGATGAGGGGTTGCTACTTTTGAAATGTTTTTGACTTTTTATGTCTAAGGCAGTATACACATCAAAATATAAAACATATTTCAAACACAAATTTAAACTTTTTTATTATGGTTACATATTTTGAACTTTGTAAATTGCACTTTTATGCTTTTAATAAAATTAGAAAAAGTTACTATTATTTATTTAAATACTATTTCTATTTTCCTTTCTCTCATTTTGAAACTCCAATAACACTGATAGAGGTATTGGCAATATGAAATTGTCCTATGACTCACTAATACTAGTTTTTTGCTTGTTTGTTTTTAAATGTGTATAGTTTATATTTGGCTGCCATCAAATTAATTTGCCTCTTTTGTTGCAATATCTAGTTTTCTATTAACCTGAGATGTTTAATCTTAGATACTGTAGTTTGCATCTGTTGAAGTTTGATTTGGGCCTTTTTCTTTCTTCCCTATCTGTACTTAGTATACAATCCTTTTCCAGCCTCTGTGAATATATAGAATATATTATAAATTTTCTACTCTTTTTGTCTACTAGTTCAATTGTTGCTCTAACATCAAAGTTTCTTAATAGTTCTATTTCTCATATGGATCATATTTTCTTGCACTGTTGCATTCTGATTTTTAGTTGAATGCATTTTATGAATTTTATCTTGTTGAAAGCTGGATGTGTTTTATTTTTATATTTATTTACCTTTATTTTGCAATACAATTAAGTTGCTTGGAAAGTTTTTTGAGTTTTGCTTTTAACATTTCTGGTATGACACCAGTACTCTTTGGTTTGCTTTTTCTCTCATTACCAAGGTAAAAACCTTTGAATTAGTCTCCCTAAAGCCCTATGAGAATATTTTCCAGTCTTACTGGAGAGCAAAATATTTTCAGCTCTGTTTGAGCTCCAGGGGTTGTTCTCTTTGTTCCTTACTGGTTAATTCTTTTCCCAACCTCATGTAGTTTTCTTAAAATCCACTGATCCATGCTAAGCTGAAAACTCAGAAGAGATACTTGCAAGTCTCTATGAAAATTTCTCCCTGAGAAACTTTCTAATTGGCATGGTTTCACTTCATTCTCAGCTTTGTTACCTTAACTTAGAGAGTTCATTAGATTCTTCCAGATTTTCGTCTCTTTGATGCAGCCTAGAAATTGCTTTCCATTAGTAAACCTGTTCAACACTAGAGATGCAATTTTTTGATTGTTATTTTGTTTGCTTTTCTGATATAGGTACAATTGATTTAATTCTACCCCAACTACCATGGTAGAATCCAATTTTGTAAGTATTAACAAATTCATTTGAGCATTTATGATTGTCTTTATATGTATTTGTTCCTTGAATTTTCCTTTGAATCAAGTTTTAACACCTGAGTTTCCTTTATTAATTATAAAACAGTTGAAATATGTTCATTTTATATTTGAAAAATACATGGTTTTACCTATTATAAAAAGTATACTTAAAAAGTTGTATGTGTAATAATCCAATGGGTAGAATTTTTTTAAGTATTGTCCAATTAATAGATATTTTAATATTTTAATTTTTGCTACTATAAACTTATCACATTTATTTCATGCTCTTTTAGTTGATTCTCACACTACTGTAAAGAACTTCCGCCTGGCGTGGTGGCTCATGCCTATAATCCCAGCACTTTGGGAAGCTGAGGCAGGTGGATCACAAGGTCAAGAGATTGAGACCATCCTGGTCAACATGGTGAAACCCCGTCTCTACTAAAAATACAAAAAATTAGCTGGGCATGGTGATGTATACCTTTAATCCCAGGTACTCAGGAGGCTGAGGCAGGAGAATTGCCTGAACCCAGGAGGCAGAGGTTGCAGTGAGCCAAGATCGAGCCATTGCACTCCAGCCTGGGTAACAAGAGCGAAACTCCGTCTCAAAAAAAAAAAAAAGAACTCCCCAAGATTGAGTAATTCATAAAGAAAAGAGGTTTAATTTACTAACAGTTCTGCATGGCTGGGGAGACCTCAGGAAACTTGCAGTCATGGTGGAAGGGGAAGCAAATATGTCCTTCTTCATGTGGTGACAGGAAAGAGAAGTGCGGAGCCAAGCAGGAAAAGCCCCTTAAAAGCCATCAGATCTCATGTGAACTCACTTACTGTCTCTAGAATAGCATGAGGATAACCACTCCATGATTCAATTACCTCCCACCAGGTCCCTCCCACAACATTTCAAGGTAAGATTTGGGTAGGTACACACCCAAACCATATCACAGGTATGTGGCTTATTTATTTTTCTATTTTAAAGCTCTTATTTGGAAAACATTCAAAGTATGTTCAATAAGAGATGGCTATTGTTTAAGGATCAAGACTAAATTGCCCTAAGTGGGGCTTTATTTCTGAGCACTCAGCTTACAATTATAGCTGACCACCTGTAATATGAGAATATAGGTTGTTAATTGCAGTAATTTTTACTATGTATATAATTGTATTTTTTAGTACTTAGTGCTCCTGTTATGGGACTTCTGGGATAAAGCCTTTAGATGCATATGAATACTTTAATTTCAAATTGTTGTCAATAATAGTAACTAGAAATTTAACAGACGTCCGAGTCTGCTAATTTAATGTTTGAAGTGAATGCCTCTGTAGGTCCTACTAGTACCAATTTATAGGCTTCTGCTGTAGTCACTTTCTTTTTTTATCGCCTCATTTAAGATTATATAAAGTCACCAAGGGCATGTATGTCATAAAAACTCATTTCTAAAGTTAAAAATAAATAGTAAGTACCATCAAGTGAGTTCCTATGCAAATGTGTCTGGGTGTGTGTGTTTTTAAGATTTAGTAGAGAAAAACTTTTTAAAATAAGAACTAATTCTTCACCTTTTATTTCTAGTAGTAGGTCAGAGAAATCACATGAGAAAAAATGTTCTTCAGTGTCAACTAATATCTTTCCATTTCACAGTCATTACATATTGATTTCAATAGTATAATTTTAAATCTAATTTCCCTTCACAATAATTTAAATTTATTTTATTAACACATCTACCAACATGCCTAGATCCAATTGAAACTCCCTAATTGTAGTATTGTTATTTTGTTATTTGGTTGGAATCAAATTCAAATAAAGCGGTGCTGATAATCTGTGCTCTTAATGTAAATAAGAAACATTAAAACTTAACCTAAAGTTACAAAATGGAAAACATAACACTGACTTATATTCTAATGTCAAGAAATAGATTTACAGACTCATGAAATAACCAATTCCATCAATTTATTTATTCTTATGTTTATACACATATTAAAACAATTTATTGATTTTCTCTTGTGTGTCAGGTAAAATATTGGTAGCTGGAAATAAAAATATAAGTATAATATTTTCATTGCTTTGAATTCTTTTTAGAAATTCCCTATTAAAATAGTCCCATATAATTAGAAAATGAGTGTGCCTACTCTCCAGAAGCCTTAGAGAAAGATTTATAATTAAGCATATATTTATGTTGATCAGAAACAATGAGTAGATTAACATTTCTAAAGTGAAGGCATGAGTTTCAGGCAGAAGAAATTTTCAGAAGTGGGAAAATTTATCCTGTGGTTAGGGAAGAATTCCAGACACTGTTTACAAAAGTTTCACAGAGAAATAAAGAAGAGCCAATAGGATTTGATGCACTAGAATTAGGTTTACATCAAGGAAGGCAAAATTTGTGCTGTGTATAATAATACTTTGGGCTTTTTCATTGTGTATTTCTGGAGAGTTGAGGGAAATGATTAAATCTGCAGGAATGATTGCAGAGACAAAATGGAAGAAGGTAGTTAAATCTGGAGGCTTTTATAATAATCTTAATAAAAATTACAGTATTACATATTTACAGAATAAGGTGACTGGAAGTTTCAAAGAACTTTCACATTTGAAATTTTAGAATCAATTGGGAAGAATAATTTTCCAAAAATTGCTAATTTATATTAGGTTCTACTTTTCATCTTGTCATATCAAGCATGACTTCATAAAAACATACATTTCAACTATAGTTATTATATCATGATGGGAAGTTTTCCTAGCTGAAGAACTATTTTAACCTTTTAATTTTAAAGATTTAACATACTTTTAATAGATAAAATTAATATTTCTATTGTCTCAAAGTTTAGTATAGCATCTAGTTGGGAATTCAGAAAATCAGAAACTAAATTTCCCATATTTCCTTGAGACTAATATTCTAGATACTTTTTTTTTTTTTTTACGTGTATCAACTCTTTTGAGATTTAGAAAGAAATTAGATAAAGGCAATCTTCTTGTATTTTGGCTATGGTCATTGGTTACAAAGGTTGTGGTAATGTACTCTAGTGTTTCTGGTGGCCATCCATAAATGGTAATAACATGTTTCTAAGAACACAAAATTTGGAATCAAAGAGAGTTAAATCCTGGCTTTGGCACTTTAAAGCTATGATAAATGTTTCAGGTAATGGATATCCCAATTACTCTGATTTGGTCACTCAACATTATCAATATATCACATATATACCTGAAATATGTGCAACTATTATGTATACTTAAAAACTAAAATTTTTAAAAAGCTATGATTTGAGGATGTTAATTTACATTATTTTGATTTAATATCCAATTGGTAAATAGAAGATTGTATTTATACATTCATAGGATTAGATGGACAAATAGAATATTAGTTATAAGGGGCTTTAAAATAATAAATTTCAAATATCAGTTTCCTAATGTATCATGGCTATCCTTATTGACTACACATTAATCTAGATTTTTTCTTTTTATTTACATCATGTTATATATCACATTACAACGAAGTTGATCTTTACTTAATTTTTTTTTTTTTTTGAGATGGGGTTTCACTCTTGTTACCCAGGCTGGAGTGCAATGGCGCGATCTCGGCTCACTGCAACCTCCGCCTCCTGGGTTCAGGCAATTCTCCTGCCTCAGCCTCCTGAGTAGCTGGGATTACAGGCACGCACCACCATGCCCAGCTAATTTTTTGTATTTTCAGTAGAGACGGGGTTTCACCATGTTGACCAGGATGGTCTCAATCTCTTGACCTCGTGATCCACCCACCTCGGCCTCCCAAAGTGCTGGGATTACAGGCTTGAGCCACCGTGCCCGGCCTACTTAATATTTTATGATAGGTATTATCTCAGAAAATTAAAAACTTTCTTAAACATTATTTGGTTGGCTGTCTAACATTCTATGTTTTGCCTATATTCTGTATTCGGAAAATAATTAGCTTAAGTGTATAAATGACTTTTTAAAATATATGTGTGTGCTTTCAATTTATGGCTTATAAAGTTATTTCATAGTATTTCTCAACTATTTTTCTTCCTATTTTTATGTATTTTATAAAAGTCAATTTGGCTTGAAGTATATGCATATACATCTAAAAACTTCCTAAAGTACTATTTTGAGAATAGGTAGAAAATGAACTGAAAGTTTTTTGCAACTTGTAAATTAAATACTGTAATATTAAATTATAAACGTTTTAAATGAACAAAATAATGTAGAATGTTACCCAGTAGTTATTAAATATTGCCAACATTCTCTGAAATTGAACTTAAAAGAGAAATGTGGTTCAAGCAGGTTGACCCTGATCCCAAGTTACTTTTAAAACCTTTGGCTTTTAAAAATACACTTAAAATTATTTATAAAGTTATAGTGGGTGTGCACCTATATTGGAAATAGTCCGATATTGCACACTGAAATTTCATTTATTAATACAAGTTTAGCCTCCCAAATTTGAAAATCTGAAATACAAAATGCTCCCAAATCTGAAATTTTGTGAGTGCCAACATGACACTCAAAGGAATTGTTCATTATAGAATTTCAGATTTCACATTTTCAGATTTGGGATGCTCAACTGCAAATTTCAGATTTGGGATAATGCAAATATTCCTAAATCTGAAAAAATCTGAATTTCAAGTGTTTTGGATAAGGGTTACTCACTCTGCATGTGGGTCACTTATTCCACTTGCCCAGACATGAATGCCTGTATTGCTTCCCTGAAAACAAAGGGAAAGAGCACACCAATCTTAGAAAAAGTGGCTACCTTTTTGAATTAGCAGTGGATTTCGGCAACAGGAAAGATTATCTATTATGTACATATAAATAATTTAAATCACACTTTTAAAATGTAAGGGAAAAATAATCATTGCAATATTTTTTTATTTGTAGTATAGCAAACTGGAATCTGGGGAGCATTTAAAAATATCCTGTGGCAATATTATTGGTCACAAAATTAAAATAAATGTTTATCTAAGAGTTTTAAATTCTCATCTATCAAGTAAATAATCAATTCCTGTGATTGAAACAGCTGCATAAGCAGATACCATGAGTGTGAATGTCAAAGGGAGCATCACGAGGATATAGATGTGATTACCTTTTCAATGAGCTACAAGGATGTATGGAATATATGATAAAGGGCAGTTGAGTTTAATAAAGACAAATTGGTTCTACTTGGTTTTATATTTTAAAAGTGGTCTTTGATAAATTTGTAAACATAAATTTACAGATTTTTTTTTTTTTTTTTTTTTTTTTTTTTTTTTTTTTTTTTTTTTTTTTTTTTTTTTTTATTTTTTTTTTTTTTTTTTGAGACGGAGTTTCGCTCTTGTTACCCAGGCTGGAGTGCAATGGCGTGATCTTGGCTCACCGCAACCTCCGCCTCCTGGGTTCAGGCAATTCTCCTGCCTCAGCCTCCTGAGTAGCTGGGATTACAGGCACGCGCCACCATGCCCAGCTAATTTTTGTATTTTTAGTAGAGACGGGTTTCACCTGGTTGACCAGGATGGTCTCGATCTCTTGACCTCATGATCCACCCGCCTCGGCCTCCCAAAGTGCTGGGATTATAGGTGTGAGCCACCTCGCCTGGCCAATTTACAGATTTTTAAACTGATTTTTAAAAGATAATTTAAATAGTATATATATGACACTTATCTATCTCCTATAGGCTCTGAGATATAATGGTTGCTATGATGAAGAAATTATTTTGGTGATTATGCTAAGCTCTTTGGATACAGACAATTAAGAGCACAGGCTTTGGTATTTTATAGATAACGATTTAAGTCCTAAGACTTAATTCTTAATTGTTAAGGCCTTAGTCAAGTTAATTAACTTCTTTTAACTAAAATATTTTTTCCTTTGCAAATGGAGATAATAGTGTCTTTCTTATGGGGCATGGCAGGAATTAAAGGGCATAAAATAGTTTGTGCTATACAAATGTGATGGTGGTTGTTATGAGCTACCTGAACATGGAGATATTGTCTATGGGGCATTGTATACTTAGTTCCTATAATAGCACTTGACACATAGTGTTAATAAGTTTTTAATTAGCTTTTCAAAATGCATGAATAAATACTGTTATTATAATTAGGATCATGGAGTCCAAGGAAATACTTTGATACAGAGAATGGATAACACTTTGAAATCTTACTCATCTAAGAAAAGTCCTGAATTTTTTTTTTTCTTAGATTAAGAAATAAGGAAGTCACTGGTGCTTTCTACAGAATACAGAATATAGCTGAGCAACAGTGAGTAGGAAATGATTGAGAAATTTTACAAAATAAAAACTTAGTGTAAAATTACACTTCACACTATTTGTCCAAAACAGAAAATGGATACAAAACTAGCTAAATAAGATGTATACTATTTTGTTATGATTGGTATTTTTTTTCATAATTATAATGGGGGGAACTAGCAAAGAAATAGATATCATGAATAAATAAAGTCTGTGATGAGATGAAAGAAAGAGAAGATGCAGTTGGAGAATTAGATTATAACACGAGGAGCATTATTTCTCTGGCTCATAAGAAAGAACCAATTATGAAAATTCAAGTATATTTGTATATTCAGAGGTAAATAGGAAAGGGTTAACTTGGCAGGCTGGGGTTGCCCCAACTTTGAACATTCAAAAGCAGGACTAGCCTTTGGCTGGCTCCTAGAAGATACCCCCTGAAACCTCCGAATATTCTGCTTGATAGGAGTGTGTTTTTATGCTTAGAGACTTTGAAAAAGCTATACCAGTCTGACCAATTAAGTTAATTCTGTTAATGAAATTTGTGGTAAAAGACCAATTATTGCTGAGGTTGAAGGTGGAGTTGGAGAAGGGATGTGGCTGGAATCTGCGAGTCTGAGGTCAAATGGGAACCAGGTACCACAAGCACAGCGTAGATGACAGGTTTCATCTAGTGTTGACCCATCTGTTAGAATCTGTTCTAAGGTTGCAAAATAAAGACGTAATACACATGTGCCCCTTAGGTAGCTGTCATTCTTCTTCAAAACTAGATAACCAAATCCTGCTAGATCAGCCAAATCCTATACCCATCACTCAAAAACCATTCCTAAGCATATGCAAAATTGATGATCGATTGGTGATATCATTTTACAAGAAAAACAGCACTTTAATTCAATTATATGTTGTTGTTGTTGTTGTTGTTGTTGAGATGGAATCTCACTCCCAGACTGTAGTGCAGTGGCTAGATATCTGCTCACTGCAACCTCCACCCCCTGGGTTCAAGCTTCTCCTGCTTCAGCCTCCTGAGTAGGTGGCATTACAGGTACCCACAACCATGCCCAGCTAATTTTTTGTATTTTTAGTAGAGACAGCGTTTCACCAAGTTGAGCAAGCTGGTCTTGAACTCCTGATCACAGGTAATCCACCTGCCTCAGCCTCCCAAAGTGCTGGGATTACAGGCAAGAGCCAATGCGCCCAGCCAAAAAAGAACAATTTATTTTTCAGTATGATGTTAGCTATAGGTTTGTCATAAATGGTCTTTATGGTATTGAGTAACTTCATTTTATACCTAGAGTTTTGCCTAGAGTTTTGATCACAAAGTGGTTAAATTTTGTTGCATGGGTGTTCTGTGTCTATTGAGATGATAAAATGATTTTTATCCTGCATTCTGTTAATTTGATGCATCATGTTTATTGATTTTCATATATCGAACCATCCTTGTATCACTATGATGAATCCCACTTGATAATTGTGAATGAGCAAATTATCAGATGATGCACTGTTGATTCAGCTTGATAGTATTTTGTTGAAGATTTTTGGGCATCTGTATTTATCAGGGGTGTTGTGCCTTATAGTTTATGATTTCTGTTGAGTTTTTATAAGATTTTGGTAGCAGGGTAATACTGGCCTTGCAGAATGAGTTTAGACAAATTCTCTTCATTTGAACTTTTTGGAATAGTTTGAGAAGACTTGGTATTAGTTATTTAAATATTTGGTAGATTTCAGTGGTGAATCCATCTGGTTCTAAACTTTTCTTTGAAGAAAGAGTTTTATTACTAATTCATTTCATTATTCATTATTAGCCTGCTTTTTTATTTCTTTATATTTCAATCTTGGTAAGTTGTATTTGTCCAGAAATTTATCAATTTCTTCTAGGTTTTCTGGCTGTTGTTCTTTTTGTTGAGATGGAGTCTTGCTCTTCTTACCCAGGCTAGAGTTCAGTGGCACAGTTGTTCATAACAGTCTTTAATGATCCTTTGTGTGTCTGTGGCATCAGTTATAAGTTGGAGCCATACATATTTAAGATTGCTAATCTTCTGCTTGAATTAAACCCTTTTCTGTTAATGTCCTTCTTTCTTCTTTTTGACTGTTGCTCGTTTTAAGTCTGTTTTATATACTATATATAGCAATCTCTGCTCTTTTTTGTTTTCTGTTTACACGATAGGTCTTTTTTCATCAGTACACTTTGAGCCTCTGTGTATTGTTACAAGTGTGTTGGATCTTTTGAAAACAGCAGGTGTTTGGGTCTTGTTTTTTCATTCAACCTGCCAGTTTGTGCCTTTTAAGTGGAACAATTAGAATATTTACATTCAAAGTTATGTTTATGTGTGAGGTTTTGATGCTGTTCTTGTGTTGCTAGTCTATTGTTTTGTAGACTTAATGTGTAGTTACTTCATAGGGTCTGTGGGTCTCTGGGCTATGTTCTTAACTGTTTTTTTGTGGTAGTGTCATTCTTTCATTTTCATCTTTAGAACTCCCTTAAGGACCTCTTGTAAGGCTTATCTAGTGGTAACAAATTCCCTTAGAGTTTGCTTGTCTGAAAATGATTTTATTTTTTCTTTTCTTATGAAGCTTAGTATGGCAGGGTATGAAATTCTTGATTGGAATTTCTTTTTTTAAGGAAGCTGAAAATGGATCTCCAATATCTTCTTGTCTGTAAAGTTTCCACTGAAAAGTCCTTTTTAATGTAATAGGAGTCTCCTTGTAAGTGATCTGACTCTTTAGCAGCCTTTAAGAAATTTTTCTTTATGCTGAACTTGGAAAATCTGATGAATATGTGTGCTGGGAATGGTCCTTATGTATACTAATTCATGGAAGTCCTCTGAATTGCTTCAATTTGTATGTCAGTCTCTCTAGTGTTATTGAGGAAATCCTCATGATGATATACTCTAATATGTTTTCCAAGTTGCTTACTCTTCTTTTCTCTCAAGAATGTCAATGTGTTAAAAGATTGATCTCTTCATGTAATCATGTATTTCTCGGATTTTTTGTTCATTTTTTATTTTTATTTTGTAATTATCAGGCTAGGTTAATTGACAGGATTGGTATTCAAGTTCTGAGATTCTTTCCTAAAGTTGTTCCCTTCTGTTATTAATTTTTCCAACTGTAATATAAAATACCTATAATTAATTTTTAATTCCAGAAGTCCAGTTTAGTTCTTTCTTAAAAGGGCTATGTAATCTTTCAACTGTTGAATCATTTTTTTGGCTTCCTTGGATTGAGTATTAACTTTCTCCTGAATCTCATTGAGCTTCCTTGACATTTGTATTCTGAATAGTATAACTCTAATTTCAGCCATTTAAATTTGGTTAGGAGCCATTTCTGGAGAGCTAGTGGAATAAGAAGACTGAAAGGTATGTGGAGGGGAGAAAACAGCTTTCTTTAAATCTCAGAATCCACTAAACCAATACTAAAACTTTAACCTCTGTAAATAGTTTGCTTTTATATTAAAAGTAGGTCAAATCCTAAATTGTTGTGCTTTCCCTAAGTTAAAAATTATCTAGATGCCATTTAAGAAAGTGTGTAGGTAGTTAACACTAGTCTATTTTGGGGGAAGAAAAACAAAGTGTATATGCTTTCCATACCAGTAACAGAATGGGAATTAATGAGGATTTAATTGCACTCACTTTCTGGTACCAAGCAGTTACTTGAGTCATGCCTCCAATTAGAAGTCTCATCTTAATATGTCAGGAAATACTGAAGTTTTAGATATGTTTGCTAGAGTCCAGTGTATGTATCATGCAATCTATTTCATATCAGTTCCATATTTATAGAAGTAATAATGGTCCAAGGTAGCTGGACATAAAACCCACCAGAAAGAGTTAGGTATTATGTTCTTATATCATTTTCCTTTCTTCAGTCATTTCCAAACCTTGACTCACACAGGTGTCTACAACTTGAGCCTCTTTCTGTTTTCAATAAAATCTGGTTGAAATTTGTGTAGGGAGCCCCACACATTGGGTGCCAAAATGTAGGGAACCAGCCCCCACATCACCTGTGGGTATCGAGAGTTCAGTGGCGACAAAGGGTTGAGAAAAATACAGAGTAAGAGTGCAAAGAGTGGGACCAGGAGGCCATCGCTTATTACTGAAGGCAGTGAAGGCCCCAAGCTTAGGCTCATGACAGTATTTATTGGTTACAATCACTTTGATCTATAGGGTAGGGGTGGAGTGATGGTGGGGAGAGGGTGACGTGATGGTGGAATGAATCAGTGAGCCAGAACTGGTGTGTCATTCCAGAGATTAATAACAGTGGTGGTTTGGGAGTTTCTCCCCAGGGGCCTCCTGTGGCTTTGCACAATTTATTGTCCCTGATTTCTTTTATACATAAAACCAGTTTATGTAGGCACACTGTAAACCCATTCCATTGCTGCTTCCCCCAACAAACTGGATTGTGTTGGCTTCTTCTACTACATTAACAAACCTCTAGCTACTTTAAATAAATATGAATAATCTCATCCATATAGTAATGTTATTGCAAGAATTAAATGATATTACATAAACGTGTATCCAAGTGCCCCCCTGGAAGCTAAGAAGCCAATGAAGGTAAGCTGTTTGTATGTTTACTATCAATACTGATAACATTACAGTTGCTACAGATGCTGCTGCTGCTCTTACTACTGCTATTAGTAATTAATAAACTAGAAAATAGGAACAATGTTTGCATCCTGGCTTGGTAAGCAATGTTGAAATATTGTTTACTTTTTCTTCTTTATTCTCTAAGCCTTCCTCCTTGTATCTTTATTCTCCTCTTTTTTTCCTTAACCAATTACTTATTAATTCTAGTAAAGCACTATTCTCCTAGCTCTTTATTCAATTTACTTGCCTGCTTTACTCTGAAGCTACATTTTCATAAACTCTCAGAAAATGAGTAGAGATTATAAAGGAGGTGAGGATCTTCCATAGAAGAGAACAGCTAAATTGGTAGCACTGATGAAGGAAAACTTATAAAGACAGCAATATAAAAACTCAGCTAAAAACAGAAAGCATTGAAATAATAATTGTTATAATAATAATTATTATTAATATTTTGAGACAGTGTCATACTTTATTGTGCAGACTCAGGTGCAGTGGTATGATCATAGATCACTGCAGCAAATTATTACCAAACTGCTGGGCTCAAGCAATCCTTTCACCTTGGCCTCCTGAACAGCTGGGATTAAACATGTGAGCCACAATACCCAGACTTGATTGTTAGGTTTTTAGACAGGTACTAGATATAAATACAATTGATGAATCCATTTAAAATTGGCTTCTTTAATTAGACAAAGGAAATAAATCAATTTAATTTATTTAACTAGGCCAATTAGGTAGACAAGGCACCACTAGAAGGAAAGAGAAACAAACACAAATGGGCCACCTTGTAAATGATGTATAACAACAAACTGAGAAAATATGTTTTAAAAAGTACAATTAATATGAGATAAATGAGCTAACCAATGTCAGACCCACAATAAAAAAAGATCATTTTTAAGTAAATCCTGTAGTGGCAAAATGGTGTAATGCATTTTCTTCTTTTTTATTAAGTATAATTTCTATTTGATTTTTCACCAATAACTAAACATTGTTTACATAAGACAAAGATAAAACAAAGCACTCTAATGTATTAGAAAACTTTGATATTATCAGGTTTTTGTTAATAAACACCCATGAGAACCATGTCGAGGTCTTCTCAGGATGAAGAGTAGAATTGTAAAGTGTTAATTGTCATTACAGAGACTAAGAGAGGGATATAGAATTCCATTCACAGCAAGAAAAATGAGAGTAAAGCAGAAAATTGTGATTATTACCAACTGTAATCCCAAGTGAATATACAAACAATAAGCAGGCTAAACTCAATTAATGCCTATCTTTTCACAATCTCTTTAATAGATGATCATGATTTTTTTTTAAATCACAATAATGCTTTTCATTCAGTTTGTTGTCATTGATAAAAAGCATGCTAGTTTATATGTAAAGAGATATAAGATTTTTAAATACTCTGATTACCTCCCAAATGAAACAGATGAAAATACTTTTATTATAATACTTTGTTATGCATATTGATAAAAATAAGTTGGAGTGAATTGTGATACATTAAAGATTTACTCTGTGGTGGGCTGGGCATGGTGGCTCACATCTGTAATCCCAGCACTTTGGGAGGACGAGGCGAGAGGATCACCTGAGGTCAGGAGTTCAACACCAGACTGACCAACCAGTGAAGCCCCATCTTTAGTAAAAATACAAAAAATTAGCCAGGCATGGTGGTGTGTACCTGTAATCCCACCTACTTGGGAGGCTGAGGCAGGAGAATCGCTTGAGCCCAGGAGATGGAAGTTGCAGTGAGCTGAGATCATGCCACTGCACTTGAGCCTGGGTCACAGACAAAGACTCCATCAAAAAAAAAAAAAAAAAAACAATGATTTACCTGATGTTATTCACAATATGTTTATTAATCAAAGTTACAATTATACTTCATTTCTTACCTTTGGATTCTCAAGTATTTTAATTCATTAATGCTTCTTTGTAAGTATTTACAGGGTGGATTTATAAGACCATATGATTGTATATTTAGAAGATCCCATCATCTCAGTTCAAAATCTCCTGAAACTTATAAGCAACTTCAGCAAAGTCTCAGGTTACAAAATCAATGTGCAAAAATCACATGCATTCCTATACACCAATAACAGACTTAAAGAGAGCCAAATCAACAACTAATTGCCCTTCACAATTGCTACAAAGAGAATAAAATAGCTAGGAATACAGCTAACAAAGAATGTAAAGGACCTCTTTAAGGAGAAATACAAACCACTGCTCAATGAAATAAGAGAGGACACAAACAGATGGAGAAACATTCCATGTTCATGGTTAGGAAGAATCAATATTGTGAAAATGGCCATATTACACAAAGTAATTTATAGATTCAATGCTATTTCCATTGAGCTGCCAATGACCTTCTTCGCAGAACTTGAAAAAAACACCTTAAAATTCATATGGAACCAAAAGAGAGACCACATAACCAAGTCAATTCTAAGCAAAAAGAACAAAGCTAGATGCATCACAGTACCTGACTTCAAACTATACTACAAGGCTACATTAATCAAAACAGCATGGTAGTGGTACCAAAACAAAGATACAGACCAATGGAACAGAACAGAGCCCTCGGAGGCAATACCACACATCTACAACCATCTGATCTCTGACAAACCTGACAAAAACAAGCAATGTGGAAAGGATTCCCTGTTTAACAAGTGGTTTTGGGAAAACTGGCTGGCCATGTGCAGAAAGCAGAAGCTGGACCCCTTCCTGACACCTTACACTAAAATTAACTCCAGATGAATTAAAGACTTAAACATAAGACCTAACACCATAAAAAGCCTAGGAAAAAACCTAGACAAAACCATTCAGGACATAGGCATAGGCAAGGATTTCATGACTAAAACACCAAAAGCATTGGCAACAAAAGCCAAACTAGACAAATGGGACCTAATCAAACACCACAGCTTCTGCACAGCAAAAGAAACAATCATTAGAGTGAATCAGCAACAAACAGAATGGGAAAAAGTTTTTGCAGTTTACCCATCTAACAAAGGGCTAATATTTAGAATCTACAAAGAAGTAAAACAGGTTTACAAGAAAAAAACTAACAAGCCCATTCAAAAGTGGGTGAAGGACATGAACAGACACTTTACAAAAGACATATGTGAGGCCAACAAACATATGAAAAAATGCTCATCATCACTGATCATTAGAGAAATGCAAATCAAAACTGCATTGAGATACCATCTCATGCCAGTTAGAATGCTGATCATTAAAAAATCTGGAGACAACAGATGCTGGAGAGGATGTGGAGAAAAAGGAATACTTTTACACTGTTGGTAGGGAGTGTAAATTAGTTCAACCATTGTGGAAGACAGTGTGGTGATTCCCCAAGGACCAAGAAATAGAAATTCCATTTGACCCAGCCATCCCATTACTGGATCTCCATACAAAGGATTATAAATTGTTGTATTATAAGGACACATGCACACAAATGTTTATTGCAGCACTGTTTACAATAGCAAAGACTTGGAACCAACCCAAATGCCCATCGATGAAAGACTGGACAGGGAAAATGTGGCACATATACACCAGGGAATACTATGCAGCCATAAAAAACCATGACTTTGTGTCCTTTGTAGGGACATGGATGAACCTGGAAACTATCATTCTCAGCCAACTGACAAAAGAACAGAAAATCAAACACCTCATGTACTCACTCATAGGTGGGTGTTGAACAATGAGAACACATGGACACAGGGAGGGCAGCATCACACAGAGAGGTCTGTGGGGTGGAACTAGGGGAGAGACAGCAGGGGATGGTGATTTGGGGAGGGATAACATAGGGAGAAATGCCAGATATAGGTGATGGGGAGGAAGGCAGAAAACCACATTGCCATGTATGTACCTATACAACAATCCTGCATGTTTTTCATGTGTACCTCAAAACCTAAAACACAATAAAATAAAATAAAGAGCATATGTAGCTAAGCATTTCTGAATATATAAAAACACAATTTTGGCTTATTTTAAATAGTGTCTGTTAAAATTCTAATTTTTACATCTAATTTATAGGAAAGTGGTGCTATTGTTGGTCATAACATTTAAAACTTTAATATTTTGATAATCATTTCTCAAAGATTTTTTACTATTTAATTTTTAATTTTTATGGAAATATAGGTATATATATTTACAGGGTACATGATATATTTTGATACAGGCATAAATATGTAAAAGTGGGCAAAGGATATGAACAGATACATTTCAAAAGAAGACATTTATGCAGCCAACAAACATAGGAAATAAAGCTCATCATCCCTGGTCATTAGAGAAATGCAAATCAAAACTACATTGAGATACCATATCACACCAGTTAGAATGGCGATCATTAAAAAATCAGGAGACAACAGATGCTGGACAGGATGTGGAGAAATAGTAACGCTTTTACACTGTTGGTGGGAGTGTAAATTAGTTCAACCATTGTGGAAGACAGTGTGGTGAGTCCTCAAGAATCTAGAACTAGAAATACCATTCGACCCGGCAATCCCATTACTGGGTATATATGCAAAGGATTATAAATCATTCTATTATACAGACACATGCACACATAAGTTTATTGTGGCACTGTTCACAATAGCAAAGACTTGGAACCAACCCAAATGCCCATCAGTGACAGACTGGATAAAGAAAATGTGGCACATATACACCATGGAATATTATGCAGCCATAAAAAGAGGATGAGCTCCTGTCCTTTGCAGGGACATGGATGAAGCTAGAAACAATCATTCTCAGCAAACTAACACAGGAACAGAAAACCAAACACTGCATGTTCTCACTCACTCATAAATGGGAGATGAACAATGAGAACACATGGACACAGGGAGGGGAATATCACACACCAGGGTATGTCGGGGGAGTGCAGGGGCTATGGGAGGGATAGCAGGGAGTGGGGGACTGGGGAGGGATCACATTAGGAGAAATATCTAATGTAAATAATGTGATGGTTGCAGCAAACCGCCATGGCACATGTATACCTATGTAAAAACCTGTACATTCTGCACATGTACCCCAGGACTTAAAGAATAATAAACACATTTAAAAAAAATACAACCATAAACAAAGCAGCTCAAGGAGCATCACTTTTATCGTATTTATAGAAAGAGCTAGAATTCACATTAATTATACTTTGTACAAATAAATTATTTGGGACAATTTGATAGGGGACAAATTTCTGTATCTAAGTTAATTGTTCTACCATAGTATGATTTTGCCTGCCAGGGAATATTTGGCAATGTTTTGAGTCTGTTAGTTGTCACAAGAGAGAAACATGGTATTACCTGTCACAGGAAGGAGGGGGATTTGCAATTTATGTTTTGCATCATGCTAGTACCAATCAAAATGCTAAACATAGTATATCTGCAAACCAGCCCATCATCAAAAAGAAGTGTCTGACCCAAAAAGTCAAACTGACAATATTGAGAAATTGATTGAAGTTAAAACATGTCAACAAAACAAACATTATAAACAGAATCTAGAGTTGAGAACAGTGGAGGCTTAAGATATATATATATGTACACACACACACACACCACATATATATACATTTATATACACACCATATATATATACATATATATACACACATATATACATACACCATATATTTATATATAGTTTTAATAAAAATTTCTGAGAGAATTTATATTTTTGAGGACTGTGAAATTGGTGAGTCATTAGAGTGGCTACCAGATATTTTCATGCAAGATCAAAGTAAATAAAATATTACTCTAAAATTATGACTTTGATATAATGGGAGGATTGATTTGGAAAAAGAATGTACAGAGAAAGAAGCAGAAAATAGAGACTGGAGAGATGGGTGTGAATAGAGACAAAAACATGGCAAGAGAATGAAGGGAAGGGTTCACCTTCCCTTTGTGTCCCATCTCTACTTCTCTAGAAGAATTTGTGGTTGTTTCAAAATCTGCCATGTGGGACCAGAACTCTGTTCTGCAGCAAGCTTGCTCAGTGCCTAGTTGTCTAAGGCAACACTTCACTTTAGATGATGGAAAACTGTCTCTTTAGTCTGAGAATCAATAGTGCCCATGCCTGAGCACCAGCTCAACTGCATAGAGGTTTAATTCTTTCCACTTTTTCTTGTGTATAGGAGATCACCTCTTTTAGTTTACCCATTGCTAACATATATATGAAAGAAATATTTGTGAAATATCTGTATAACAATGAAAACTCATAGGTCTTGTTTCACTTCCCACTTTTTATGAATTCACTATGTTGGCCAGGCCAACTCATATTTCATTTATACTATACATGTATAGTCCTAGTAAAAAGATTCCCAGATTCCACTCAGCACACAAGAGAGCCTCTCTGAGACTGGGATTCTACATTTAAGTGCAGCCACAAAATGTGGCATGTGGACATATTGACTACCTCACAAAACTTTTAGTGTATTCACTTACACAAAAAATCTCTTGCAGTTTCTAATCTCTGCAAACGTCAAAGTGATTTTAAAATCGCCAATTCAATAATAGAACTTTGAACTGGACCAAAGATGAACATGTTATGAAACTAAAGCAAACATTTTTATAATTATTTGCAATTGTTTGATGTGATTGACATGATATTTAATAGTATAGACTATTAGTACTATAATACTATATTAGTACTATACTATTAATAGTATAGACTAATAGTATAGCATATTTAATTTAATATACTACATAATACACAAATCAAATTCAAGAAGTAAGATAATTCAAATAATTCTTAGATGAGGGACAGTAGCTTTTAAATGTTTTCCTTATTCATGAAGAATTGTTTCAAAAAGCTGGCTTTGAAATATGCTCTAAAACTTATCCTAAATGTGCACAGGTACTTTCAATTGTCAAACATTCTTGAGAATTATAGAAGCAGTTTTGAAGTGAAAATCATGGCTTATTTATGCATGCAAAATTCTCTGTACTACATATTAAGTGGAAATACTGTGGGAAAAAATAACAATACCTGAAGGTTCTGTAAATAAAAGGCAAGAACATTACTAATGTTAATTGTTGTCTTAAGGGAATACAGCTAATTTTTTAGAATATTTATAAAATGTCAGCTGTGAGTTACAGTTGAAGAGCATGAATCACGGAGTCAGGTTTTGCTTTAGGCTTTGACTTTGTCTTTTACATATTTACTCATACATTCAACAAATAACTCTCTTGCACTGTGCTGCAAAACTGCAGTCAGAGTTTCTAACTTTTTAAGCTTTCATTTAATTACATTAAAATATGGTTAATGATCTCTACCTCCAGGATGCCCATAAAGTTATATTAATGCTAAATATAAATGGACTAACTAAATAAATAAAAGATTCCTGCTTCTCTTTGGACATGTGATCAAATGCCCAAATCTTGGATTAAGAAACGGCAATAGTCTTCTTAAAAATTTGGCTCAGTATTGGAAATGGGGAAATTAAAATGATTTTACCCTAGCAGATTTCTTTCAGAAGGTGAATAGCAATATAACTTTAACAGAATTAGGATCATAATTTTGGTGTGAGAAAATGTAAAAAAAAAAAATCAATCTCAAGTTTCCTTTTATTCTCATGAATTAGCCACTTTTCCAAATGTTCAACAACATTCAAAGATACTTTTTTTGTGGAACAACGATGAGCCCCAGCCCAGACAGGTCAGTATAGTTCCATGTTCACATTTCTCAGGCTCTGATATTGAGCATTTAAACTCCTAATCGCCACATTGTACATTTCTCACGAGAAACATGGTGACTTTTTTTAAATGGTCAAAATTCTTTTAGGAAGAGAATAAATCATTTGAGAGGTGGAAACTGTGTCTGTTTATATTATTTTTTATCAGGAATTTTCCTAACCTCAAAGTAAATTTGATTACATGATCCCTAAAGACTATCTTTGTACACTACTGGCCCATCCATATAAGAATATAAAAAAACACCCATATACACTTATTCAATAAGAGGATACCTATCTTCACAATATTTTATAACTGAGAAGGGACACTCAATACTTCCTGGAATACAGATGTTTTCCTGAGGTAATTTATAAGATTGAATATGCATAATTTAAAGATAATAAAGAGAAGAAAATTCAAAATCACCTATGATTCTACCACTAATAATTAACAAAAGTTTAGGTGTTGTCACTTGTGCCTCACATTACACTCACCACGTACTCCATCATCACCACCAAACACAACATGACAGAAATAAAGTCTCTTCCATTTTACTTGCCTATCTCTTTTATCTCTCCTGAATGCATAATTTTATAATTTTTAAATTAAATATATATTCATGAAAAATATATAGTATTTCTTTGAATATTGATGCATCATTTTTCAGTATGTTGTAGTCACTTGATATAATATTAATTCATTTTAACTCATGTAATTTTTCATTTCTAGAAATTCCACGATATCGTCATTCAATTTACCATTGATGAGATTGAACTTATTTCTATGAATTTCAATATTAAGTTCAGTTCATTCTGCAGTAAATCCTGGTGCACTAGTGGAAGCACTGCTTAATTAAATGAATGACTGTCATTTAAGGTAAAATGCAATTCTCTATACTAAATGTATGCCATTATTTCTAATACTGTCTTCTTGCAGAAAATTCTTCATTCATTGATACCCACTCAAAGAATTAGAGTATGGAAGGAGTCACTGACATTGGAGCATGTCAGCATGGTAGACCTAAGTAACGACTAATCTATAGGATGATCAATGATCTATGATGTGGCCTAGAATAAAAGGCAATACCCAACTAATACTTATTAGCTGAATTGATAAAATATGTTGTCTGAAATTTTAATTTGGATTATAGATAAAATGCCTTCTTGTTGATGGCATGCTGTAAAGAAGCAAACAGAATGTAGCTGAATTATGTCAATGACAAGACATAAGAAGGAAAGTCTTCAAATCCCTATTGCTGAAGTATCTAGAGCAAGTCTTGGCTTTAAAACCACAAGTTCTAAGAACACTGAATAAGATAATAGAATGCTATGCTCCTATACAGAAAAACAGTAATAAGAAGCATATATATAGGCATACCTCAGAGATACTGCAGGTTCCTTCCAGACCACTGCAATAAAACAAATATTTCAATAAAGCAAGTCATGCAATTTTTTCAGTTTGCCAATGTATATTAAAGCCATGTTTAGACCATAATATAGTTTAAGTGTACAATAACATTGTGTATAAAAATGTGCATATATTAATTAAAAATGCTTTATTGCTAATAAACGCTAATGATCACCTGAACCTTCAGTGAGTTGTACGTTTGTTTGCTGGTACAGGGTCTTGCCTCAGTGATGATGGCTGCTGACTAATCAGGGTGGTTTCTGAAGCTTGGAGTAGTTGTGGTAATTTCTTAAAATAAGAAAACAATGAAGTTTGCTACAATGATTGACCCTTCCTTTCACAAAGGATTCATCTGTAGCATGTGATGATATTGATAGAAGTTTTACATACAGTAGAATTTTAAAAATTGGAGTCAGTGTTCTAAAACCCTGCTGTGGCTTCCTCAGCTAAGTTTATGTGACATTCTTAATTTTTTGTTGTCTTCAACAATGTTCACAGCATCTTCGCTAGAAGTAGATTTCATCTCAAGAAACTCTTACTTTGCTCTTGCATAAGAAACAACTTCTCATTCCTTACAATTTTATACTAAGATTGCAACAATTCAGTAACATCTTCATGCTCCCATTTAAACTCCAGTTTTCTTTCTATTTCCACTGTGTCTGAAGTTACTTGCCCACTGAAGTCTTGTACCACTCAAAGTCACCCATGAGGTTGGAACCAACTTCTTCCAGACTTCTGTTAATGTTGCCCCATCTCATGAACCATGAATTCTATTTTTAGAGCACACACAGAATAGATTTAGCATAATCCTTAAAGGATTTAGGATTTTTTGAATGATAAATGAGCACTGGTTTTTACTTAAAGTTGCCAGCTTCATCAGACCTTAACAGGAGAGTCAGCTTGTCCTTTCAGGTTTTGAAGCCAAGCTTTGACTTCTCCTCTTTTGTTATGAAAATCCTAGATGACATCTTTTTCCAACAGAAGGCTGTCATGTCTACATTAAAAATCTCTTGGCTGGGTGCGTGGTTCACACCTGATATCCCAACACTTTGGGAAGCCAAGGCAGGAGGATTGCTTGAGCCTAGGAGATCAAAACAAGCCTGGGCAATATAGCAAGACCTCACCTCTACAAAAAATTTAAAAATTACCTAAGCATGGTGGCACAGGCCTGTAATCCCAGCTACTCTGGAGGCTGAGGTGGAAGAATTACTTAATCCCAAGAGGTGGAGGCTGCAGTGAGCAGAGGTCACACCCACTACACTTCAGCCCAAGCAATAGGATGAGATCCTGTCTCAAAAAGATAAAAAAGAAAAGAAAAAAAGTAAATCTGCACTTGCTGCTTCTCCTTGTCCTTTTATGTTATGGTGATGATTTCTTTCTTTAAACCTTGTGACCCAGCTTCTTCTAACTTCAAACTTTTCTTCTGTATTTTCCTCACCTCTTTCGGCCTTCATAGAATGGAAGAGAGTGAGATCCTTTGTCTGAATTAGGCTTTGGCTTAAAAGAATGCGGGTGGCTGGTTTGGTCGTCCATCCAGACTACTAAAAATTTCTCCATATCCGCAATAAGGCTGCTTTGCTATCTTATCATTCATGTGTTCACTGGAGTAGCAATTTTAATTTCCTTCAAAGACTTTCCTTTGCATTAAAAACTTGGCTGTTTGATTCAAGAAGCCTAGCTTTCAATCTAATTTGACTTTTTACATGCCTTCTTCACTAAGCTTAAACATTTTTGCTTTTCATTTAAAATAATAGACGTTTGACCCTACCTTTCACTTGAACACTTGGAGGCCATTGCAGAGTTATTAATTGAACTAATTTTAATATTGTTGTGTCTTAGGCAAGAAGGCCCAAAGAAAAAGAGAGTATTGGGGAAACAGTCTTTCAGTGGAGCCGTCGGGACACACACATTTATCAGTTAATTTTGCCATCACATATGGATGGAAATCGCTCGTTGCACCCAAAACAATTACAACAGTAAAATCAAAATCACCAAACACAGATCACCAAAAGAGGTATAATAATAATAAAGTTTGAAAGAGTACAAGTGAGCACATGCTGATGGAAAAACGGCATGCAGAGAGTAGCCCCGCACAAGGTTATCACAAACTTTCAATTTGTAAAAAACGTATTATCTGTGAAATACAATAAAGTGAAGTGCAGTAAAACCAGGTATGCTTGTGATACACTTTCATGCATTGTTAATAGTGTGTTTCTATGAAACTATCCATGGTGAGCTGAATATAAGTTGAAGTTATCAGTAAACAAACTACATGCTAAGGCAGGCTTTCTGGAAAATACTGGTTGCCCTTTTGTAAGATAGTGCAAGATTTATTTATCAAAATGATTACAGGAGGCTTTGCTTTCTGGCTAATAAAAGATTTTAGGAATAATCAACTCGGGTGGAAACGATGGCTTCCCCAAGGTACTAATAATATGATTTTACAATGACATAAGATAATTTAGAAGCTTTTCTGAATCACTAAAGCCAAGCCAATTTCACTGTTAGAAAGTTTTTCCTTATTTTGAGATGGACTCTGTCTCCCTATCACCATTTCTACATCTTTTTCTCTTAGAAAGTTTCCTAAACTCTACGTTTTACTACATGCACCCCAAAACCAACTCTGTACATTCCTTAGACATTTTCATGGGAATATAGATTTCTGCCTCTTTTGCTTATAGAAGTAAGGCTAAGTAAAATGATGGTATGCTTTAAGGAAAAAAAAAAAAGCAAATTTACTCAGCACAAATACGGTCAATGTTGAAGAGATTTTGAAATTGTTCCCAAATACAATTTAGATTCCTGAGTTCACTGACATTGTTGTCAATGTTAAATTACATGGAAAGAAATATGAAAACTTGATAAAATTTCCCCATTTGGTAGGCATGTCTCTTCCTGTTGCTATTATTGCAGAAGTGTACACAAAGTATTTCCTAAGTTTAGAAGAATCAAACAAGGTTTCACTAAACTTAGTGAATTTGTTAATAAATGACAAGTGGGGGTGATTTGGAGTATTCCATACACCTGGATATCTGGCTTGGAAGGGTGATATATTTCATGAAATCAAATATTCCTAATTTTCTACACGAGATCTCAGCAAAAATAAAAATAAAAATACTTCTTGGCTACTCTCATATTTCCATTCTTAAATCTTTCTTTACCCACATCTGCCTTGGATTTGTCTCCCTCTTCCAGGAGCCCTATCCTGAAAATGAAGAAATTAACTTTCCACTTAGCTGCAATGTCTCTACTGAGACATTATTTAGTATTTCCCGTATAGTATTAATTTCTCCTCTGTGTAGAGTTCTTACCTGTATCTCCAGGACTTATTATAGCAAAATACAGTACACTATATCATAACAATCGAAACCTTGGGTAATGATTTCCTTTGTTCTATGGCCACCAGGATAAACCAGCTGCACTCTCTTTAAAGTTCTGGGGTTTGCTTCTACAGCAGATTTACCCAGGCTTTAGAACTATTTATTTAAATTTATTATCTTTTAATTTAACTTTTAGGTTAGGGGTACATGTGAAGGTTTATTATATAGGTAAACTTGTGTCCTGGGATTTTGTCGCATAGATCATTTCATCACCCAGGTACTAAGCCTAGTACCCATTAGTTATTTTCCCTCATCTCCCTCCTCTCACCATCCACCCTCTAATAGGCCCCATTTTCTGTTGTTCCTCTCTGTGTGTCCATATAGAGATTTTTTTTTTCAGTCAGATTTAGTTAGATTCACAAAAACTATTTTGGCCATTTTCTATTTCAAGGCATGTGTGTGTATACACACACACACACACACACACATACACACACACAATATTAGAAGTACTCAATGCATAGATCTTTTGCTCAGTCCTTTTAACATTTAAAACAATAGGTAACAGTAAATATTGTGTAATTGAAGCTTCTCAAACATAGGCAGGATCTCTGTAGTTACTGAACTTTAGTGGCTTAACATCCAACCATGTACAGGCACACAAAGTCATTTCTTACGAATAAACATTACTGTGAAAGTAACCGGGCTGTGGATGATACCCCTTCGTGCATCCACTCAGTTATCAAGCTTGACAGAGAATGCCATCTTCAATGCATAGATTTTAAGATTAGCCTGGGAGTTCACACTGAAGTTTGCAAGAAGGGAAAAGACCATGGAAGAGTTAAGAAGAGTCTCATTATCCCAGACCTGTAATTGCTGTAATTATCTATATTGCATTTGCTATAACTCAGTCACATCATAGTTCTCATCTGCAAGGAAGATTGAAGATGGGCAGCTATCTAGTAAAAACTCTCTGCTGTGGAAGGGGGTGCACCTATTTCTGATGGCTAGCTCTGTCTGCTAGCGTGTTCAATTAGCTATTCCTGGGTTGTGATTGAGGCTGAGTAAAGTTCAAGTTATCACAAACGTTTTATTTCCAGAACTATTATTATATGTTATTCAAAGTGTTTTATGGTCTCTAAATATTTAAATGCAAGTGATGATGCATAAAATGGTGGAAAAGCAAAGATAATTCCATACTATATCCTGCTATTCTACATAGCATCTAGTTCTAACATACTTTAAACATATTTGACTTAAACCTGAGTAGCTAACCTGATTAAATCCATGTATGTGCCAGTTGCTTATACAAATTGGTGTGTTCTGAATTGCAAAATAAGAAGATGCCTCAAAAATCGTATTCTGAATGTACACTTTTATCACAAAGTGAGAACTTTGCCACAAATAGCCACATGGTATATTTTCTATGGCCAACTTAGTTTTCATACTAAGCCAATGATTTCATTATTTTACATACATAAAAGTACCCATCTACAATAAAAATAGTTTTTGTTTAATCCTTTTTAAACCTGTTTACCACAACAGATAATTTTATGGCTGCTAATAGGCATAGCTATATGTCAAAGAAATATTTATCTAATTACTTGAGAACACATTAACATACAATTATTAATATATTAATACTAATCACATTTTACCTACTAAAAATACAATTATGTTAATAGAATGTTAAACTTGTTCACATGATAACGTAACCCCACATAATGCAAGGTGTTGATTTGTTAATAAATTATTTATTTCAATGCATACTTCTTTATTGAAGCAATGTAGGTAAAACTGATAGGAAAATCTCATCTACTACATGATAAAGATGACAGATTGCCCTATGAATCTGATTTATAAGAACTAACAAAATACGGCAACCTTGAGGAGAGGGTAAAAAAAAAAATTGAAATGCAAGATAATCTAACTTTGAGAGACTCTAGGTCATCCTTTCCTGAAATTCATGGCTTGTTTCCTTCCAAATCTAACACTAGTTAGACATGGCTAAGTATTTTCTCCAAGTTAAATATATACATCAAGTAATAGGTGCAGTGACCTATAAAGGCCTTTAAAAGTAAGATCTAAAATCCCATGCTGTTTCTGTGGGAAAGATAAAGACGTGCATACAGACTATGAGCCTACACAGGAAGGGCATAGATTTTTCCTTTCTCCTATATTCATGTTAGTTTATTAAAAGAAAAAAAAAGAGGAACATGACTTCCCTTTGACCATTTTCTTCTTGGGTTCTATGTCTATCGTTAAAATGAACCCTTCTGACCATGTGTCTCACATAGCATTTTATTCATAACAACAGTTTTCACAAGCTTACAGGTTAAAGTGTGATAACCAATGCCTTCTTACGAATCTTACCTTTCGTGGGTGTATCACAATTTATTTAAACAACACATGGCGATAGATATAGAATTGGTTTGTTGGCTTGTTTATTTTGTTAATATAAGCCATTTTCAGTTAAACATGCTTGCATGAAAACCTTCGTGTGGCTGTTTGGTTTGTTTGCACGTTTAAATGCCATTTTTCATTGACTCTGGACCATGAATAATATTAATACTTGTAATTTTGTAACAGCATTGCTCAAAAAATTAGTTTTGTTGCAACTTCCACAGAAGCCATAGTGATTTTCCTTTTGTCATTAGTTCTTGATTGAAAATCCTGGGTGGATAAAGCTGCTTGATGGGGCTGAGGTCGCAAGCACCACCTGCACTGCCAAATGTTCTGAGAAAGCTTCCATTTTAGCTTCTGTGGTTGGGAACCAGCTCTGCTTTCCACCAAGACTTGTATGATGGGAAATTCCCCAAGTATTCCAAGATAATTTAGATGGTTCACAAAGGAAAAGTCATTTAAAAGATATTAAATTTTCTTGCCTCTGATAAATTAATGTTTATGTTCATGTTTGATTTTTGGAAAGAGATTTTAAATGATTATATGTGGTCAAATTTATCCATTTTTAAAATCATTGATTTTACATTCAGAAGACTTATCTGTTATCAGAGAAATATTTACCAAAGTTTAATTTTAGGTATAATTTTATTTTTTTAATATATTTTTATTAGACTATCTAAAATACTTCAGTTTATGAATAGTTTTGTAGCACTTCAAAGTGATCTCTTTAAAGTTGAAGTTTTTGAGTCTTTTCAAAACAGTGTTAATTTTGCTTGGAATAAGATTTCAATGTTGAAATAATATCATATATATAAAATATATGATATTATTTGTTTCCTACTTTTTTCACTGAACTTCATATCAACGTATTATTGAATTTCATTAGAAATATGTTATAAACTAAGTACAGAAAGACGTTTATTATTTTATGTGATACAAGAACCCTAAATTAGTTTAAAATTTCCTTATTACTGCTCATTTAGAATATTACCAATAGTTTATCACTAAAGACACTGCTATAGTTTGATGACAGATAATGCATGATAAAATTTAATTCTGACGTTATTTGTATTTTACAGTTGAGATGAGAAAATAAATGCATATAAAATTTAATAACATATCCAAAATGAATAAAAAATAAATGGCCCACTAAAGATTTCAGTTTCTCTCTCTCTCTCACTACATATATATGTATATATATAACCACACACATAAACATTGACACATAAAGATAGATAGATAGATATTTAATAGTCTGTTCCCTATTCAAATCCTTGTTCTGTATTTGAATATTTTTTTTTAAATTTGTTAGTACATGTTGCTAATATACTTCCAGTAAAGTAGTGCTGTTTGTGTTCATTAAGATGAAATTGCTCAATATGCCCCCTTCTTCCTTATTAATATTATGGAAGTTTTCTTCTTAGTAATTTACAACTCCAAATAACATGTTTCTCCATTTCATTTTAACATCTCATAAACTACTAGGTTTAAACTTATGAAATTGAGCCCAGTCATGGTGGCTTATACCTGTAATCCCAGCACTTTGGGAGGCCAAGTTAAACGGATCACCTGAGGTCGATAGTTTGAGACAGCCTGACCAACATGGAGAAACCCTGTCTTACTAAAAATGCAAAATTAGCCAAGCATGGTGGCACATGCCTGTAATCCCAGCTACTCAAGAGGCTGAGACAGGAGAATCACAGAGGTGGAGGTTGCAGTAAGCTGAGATCACACCATTGCACTCCAGCCTGGGCAACAAGAGTGAAATTCCATCTCGAAAAAAGAAAAAAAAAATTGCTAATCTACACTAATTGGACTTACAGTGTTGGCAATGTTATATGCTTCAACATGCAAGTTAAATTTTTTTTTTAGTTTTTAATGTTTTTAAATCTCCTGTGACTTTTCCACTTAAGTTCTTTTTTTCTGTAATTGCCTTAGTATTTTTCTTATCAGTTTGTATGAGCTCTGCACCTACCAGTACATTAACTCTTTTGAACTAATAAATAATTTGATGAACAGAAACAGGAATTACAAAATAACACATAATACTAAAATTGTCAATGTAATAGATTAATATTTTGAAGTAATTTTCATATTATCTAGAGAGATAAATTACAGAAACACACATATAGATATTTATATTAAATTGTTAAGGAAAATTGAGATAATTAAAAACTTTGCTTTTTAAATGACAGCACTAGTTAAATGAAAGAACATGGAAATTCTATGTAGAGGGCAGTATATTCAGTTTATTATTCTTTAGTATTAATATCCAAACTTACACAAATTTCAGTGCTAAATTGAAACACTTGAATTAGTAACATCTTTTACAATATCTGTTTAAACTCAGAGGTAACCACCAAGCTTCCATGGGATGAAAAAAAAAAAAAAAGAAAAGGGAGGGAAAAATATACCTGGTCTACAATCATTATTTAGGAAGGATTATATATTTTTTTAAACTTTAATCCCATATGGAAAGAACCTAAAATTAAGGTAAAATATTTTAAAGTGTATATTTATATATTCACAATAATCATTAAAAATTGTATATATATTCAAAAATGAATAATGAAGTTTTTCTCATTAATAATCAATAATTTCTACAGATATCATCCTCAACCAACTCAAAATACACTTATTGTGTATATTTATTTTTGGTAGTCAGTAAAAGTTTTTGTCATGGTTTTTCTTAACTCATACAAAAAACAATGAATGAAATGGTTTCTGTGAACTACAGTTGTGCGGAAGATTATTACTGATCTCAATTTTATTTTTTGAGACAGAGTCTCACTCCATCAGACAGGCTAGAATGTAGTGGCACAATCTCAGCTCACTGTAACGTCCACCTCCTGGTTCAAGTGATTCTCATGCCTCAGCCTCCGAGAGTTGGGCTCGTGGGCATGTGCCACTACTCCCAGTTAATTTTTGTATTTTTTTTTTTTTTTTTTGAGACAGAGTTTCGCTCTCGTTACCCAGGCTGGAGTGCAATGGCGTGATCTCGGCTCACCGCAGCCTCCGCCTCCTGGGTTCAGGCAATTCTCCTGCCTCAGCCTCCTGAGTAGCTGGGATTACAGGTCGTGCTACCATGCCCAGCTAATGTTTTGTATTTTTAGTAGAGACAGGGTGTCACCATATTTGCCAGGCTGGTGTTGAACTCCTGACCTCAAATGATCCACCTGCCTCAGCCCTCCGAAGTGCTGGGATTACAGGCATGAGCCACCAGGACCTACCTTCATCTCAATTAAAATACTTCAGTATATGCTTTGTATGTTTTATAAATTTCAATCCTACAAATCACATTCAAATTTTATTACCTTTAATTTTAGTGTTAGCTAAAAGAAGTCTTTGAAGTTGCTAAAGGACAAATAGTTAAAGTCTAGTGTCTTTGTAAGGTACTAACTTGACCAGGCTAACCTACATCTACAATTCTTTTTCTTGCATGTTTCTGTTAGGAGAAATTTTTATGGAGGGCAGAAATGAAGTGGTGGCCATTTATTAGCTCACCCCTTTCCTGCTGCCTCACATTTTTGGCAAGAGCCAGTTGTAGAGCCTTCCTCTGGAGTCTTTTCTTCTGACTCTGGGGCCAGATGTATGGGTTAAGCTTTGTGAAAATGGTCCTGGATTTTCTAGGATATCCATGTCATCAGGGTAGAAGCAACAAGAAAAGTTGTAGGTTTCAGTTCATACTCAAAAGCCTTAGCTCATGCCTGTGGGTTTTAGATTGTTACTCTCTGCTTTCCTTTTTTAACTTTGACTGATGCAGACACAAAATGATCAAAAAGTGAATGCCAATATCCGTATCACAGTAGTGCTGACTATCAGCTCAAAATCGAACCAATATTTGAAATTTTGTTTCACGACATGAAAGTTCTCTCTGTACCACCAGCATGCTGACTACGTGAAAGTGCTTGGAGAAATTGTGAGATATTACATAAATTTAGATTTTTATCATTATTATTCACATTATTACTCTTAAGCTTTGCCTAGTGAATAGGTACAGCATGCTTTCAAGTGCAAACTTTATTAGAGGTACATGTAATGTCAGGTTCATGACTACACCAATTGTCATACACAGGTTCTGGTTCCAGGTCATGCTGAGTTCTGAAGGGAGTGGGCAGATGAGAGGATAGTTGAAAGAGCACTCGCATGATCACAGGCATGTGAAATGTAATTTTATTCAGCAGCTCTCTCATCAGCAGCTCACTCACACTAGTTCTCTCATGCTGTCCGCCTTGCCTCAGCTGCTTAGCCTGGCAGCTCCCACACACAGCTGCTAGGCCAGCTTTCCCTTGCCTTCAGGGTCAGCAGCTTAAGTCTTTCTCTTTCTGAGACCCAGCAAGCTGAGCTGTGTCCTGGCTCCCCCCGTCCATCTGCAAAGACAGACAGCTCTGACTCTCTCTCTTTCTCTGTGTACAAGCACACCTGTACAGTGTCAGCAGGGCAATTATATCTTTTACAGACAATAGTGCCATAGAGCCAAATGATGAGCCTTCCCATGGCTGTGTTTACATTACACATGGAATTGTACACCTGCACTCCTAACTCGCTGAGTCATTCTGTCCCAGATGTCCACCTCAGCCTATTTCTTGACCAAAACACAGCCATGTTCCTTACACTTATACTAATATTAAACATTAAAAGTTGATTACAAATGATACATGTTTTTATTAGGCTTTGAAAAACACCCTCAAAGGAATTAGCTAGATTCTGTTACTTACTGAACAAGAAATAGCTAACAAAGTAAAAAAGTCAACTAACCTTTTAATTGAACCCACTGGTTAAACAGGGAATCCCCAATGTATTTATTCCCCTTTAATCTTGACATCTGCTATATAGCTCTCAGCTACCAATTATTGCTGTCATTTGTGCCGTAACTTATCACAGTGAGTATACATATACAAATGCGTATGCATGTATATGTAGTGCTTTTTGACAATACATTAATTCATGTCAAATAGTTTGCTATTTAAAGCCACCTTGTCTGCCCCTAGTCTCTACCCACCAATATGTTTGCTGTGGCTAAAATAAAATTTACACAATATGATTCAACTAAATGTGTAAATGAACTACACATATTTAAAATATACTCTGTCAGAATATCCTCTGGATTCTCTAAGGTATCCATACATACTCCTATCTCACAGGGATTTCGAAAAGAGAAATGATGATTGATTATCTCAAACTATTAACGGCCTAAAGTTCACAGTTACAAAGAGCCAAATTGGCATCTAAGCTTTCTGACATCAGGTCCATAACATTTTTGAATTATTACTAGATATCAAGTCTTCTATAAATGACTATGATAGAATAATCCTCCTTCTCACTGGCAAGATGTGCATGTCCTAATTTCTGGAATATGTGAATGTATGTTATATCCTACAGCAAAAGGAACACTGCAGATGGCATTAAGATTACAGGCCTTGGGATGGGAAGATTTTTCTCGTCTACCTGGTGGACCCAATCTAATCACATAAGTAATCAGAGTGATAAGAAGTACTCAATCCACCGTAGATGGTTTTGAAGACGGAGAAAGGAAGCCACAAATCCAGGAACGCAGGCAGACCCAACAAGCTTTAAGAGGCAAAAAAACTATATTATCCCCTAAACCCTCAAAAATGGTTTTACCAGCACTTGATTTGACTGCCTACTGGGTTTCATGTTAGCTCAGTGCACTCTATGTTGAACTTTTGACCAAAATAACTGTAAGATAGTAATTTTTTATTGTTTTAAGTCACTAAGTTTGTGGTAATCTGTTACAGAGGCAATAGAAAATTAACACAATGGCTTATGCCATTTAGTTCTCAAACAAATCAGGTAGCATTATTATACTTATTTTACAGTAGAGAAAAATTAGTCTCGTAATGATTAAGTGAACTAAAATCACCTGGTTAGTGAGAGATGAGCAGAAGTTAAACTCCACGTTTGTCTCAGTATGAAAATGACAATGTTAAGCAGGTTTAGCCTAAAGCTGCCTCCTTACATATTTTAACTTTGGCCTAAAGGTTTTTCTGCACATGTGAACCAGAACAAGTGGCGATGTAAGAAGACTGTAGCCTACACTTGTGCCAATCCCCGAGTTTTGGCCAATCAAATGTAGCCAACTGTTTAAACTATGTTCAAGTAAGAAAAATACCATGCTATAACCAATCCAGTTGTTTCTGTACCTCATTTTCTTTTTCTGTACCTCACGTTACGTTTTCTGTTCATAAATCTTCTTTCACCACGTGGCTGCATTGGAGTCTCTGAGCCTATTCTGACTCGGAAGACTGTGCAATTCGCAAATTGTTGCTCAAATAAACTCTTTTAAATTTAATTCAGCTGAAGTTTTTCTTTTGTCCACAATTTATGAGACACATTTTAAAACAACATGCATTGGATAAAGTTTTAGAAGGAAAGAATAAATAGGAAACTGGCAGAGATTTATAATTATATGAGATGTCTGATAAATTTCCAGAATTAATAACATACAAATTCTTAATTAAAACAAAATGCCAATTCTTAAGCAGAATAAAAAGACACATGTTCAGTAATAGACATCATAATAAAACTATTTTTAAAAGCAGAAAATTAATAAAAAATTGTAGATGTCATAAAGGAATATTTAGTAGATAGATAATAGACTTCTTATCAGCAACAACAGCAAGAAAGTATTAAACTTAATTGTCTAAAGAATTGAAGAAAGAAAGTCAAATCAAACTAAAACAACCCCAGGGGCTTAGAACTCTCAATCCAGCTAAAGCATCATTCAAAATTAAGAGCAAACTAAAGATAATTACAGATGGTTAAAGACAAAGAAAATACAGAGTAATTTTGTGGTTGAAAATAAGCTGATATTGAGGTACAAGCAAAAGGACACGGGATACAAGAAGAGAATATTAATAGTTGAGGTACTTAAGATTTTTATACCCTAGTGAGATTAGAACTGATGATTATCACTATATATAGCATTTGTGGGTTTTGTTTGTATTTTTTTTGTTTGTTTGCTTGCTTTTTATAAGTTAAGGTAACTTCTAAGTATAAAAACATCCTGTGATCTTCCAGACTAGGGAAGTAAATGTCAAAGGGTTAGTGGGAGGGAGAATTAAGCAATAGCCTTGCATCAATACAGTAAAGAAATGAGAATAAAAGTAAAGAAACAAAAAGAATAAGAACACTTACCAAATAAAAAAATCAAAATAATTTGCTAAACTCAAAATTATGTGAAGATACTAGAGAAAGATGAACTGATCTCCTGTATCTAAGCAGCTAAAAACGACCTATAAAATAAAAATTACTATTACAAGTTGAGATTAAAAGAAATAATACATAATATCCATTTTTAGAAAAGCAAGATAAGGCCTGGTGCAGTGCCTCACACCTGCAATCCTAACACTTTGGGAAGCTGAGGAAAGAGTATTGCTTGAGGTCAGGAGTTCAAGACCAGCCTGGGCAACGTAGCAAGACTCTATTGCTATGAAAAAATAAAAATAATTAGCTAGGCACAGTGGTGTGTGCCTGTATTCCCAGTTACTTGGAAGGCTGAGGCAGGAAGATCACTTGTTACCGGAAGTTTGAGGCTGTAAGGAGCTATGATTGTACCACTGCATTCCAGCCTGAGTGATAGAGCAAGATCCTGTTAAAAAAATTAAATTAAATTAAATTAAATTAAAAAGAAGAAGAGAAAAAAAGAATGCTAAAACTAGAAAAAGCAGTAAACCCATATCATGCTGTGGCAGTGGCTCATTTAAGGGATTAAAGAAGATGGGAATTGTAGTTACTTATAACCTAAATTATAATACTACAGAGAAAATAAAATGGAGCCTTAATCTCTACAAGGCAACAAGTTTAATCTAAGACTAATACAGAACATGCTAAGGGCTGCATATTAAAAGAAAATAACATACTGAAATACAAACAAAGACTCTTTTGAAAAAGATGGGGAAACTTGTCTCATTTTATTGTTTTACGGGGAAAAGTTGTCCAGAGAAAGGAACGCTGGGCTTTGAAACTTGAATGGGTTTACAATTCAAATGTATTTTTTCAAATACCGCTGGGAGATCGCAAAGAAGCATATATAATTTTTTTCCACCACATTCGCGACATAAATAATTGACATTCAAGATTAACTAATGATGAATATTCACACTAAAAGTATTAAACTTTTGAAGGAAGAATGGACCATTAAGCTATGCCATGTTCTGCTCCTTCCTGAAAATAAGAAAATCTACACTTTCCTGCATCCTTCTAATTAGTCAGTACCATTGATGAGGTCTACAGATTGAAGTGAGATTGTAGCACTTCTGACAGGAGCCAGAAGAAAGCCCTGTTCAATTTTCTAGTCTTTCTTCCCCACAAACCAAACAAATATAGAAGATTACTGCATCCCTGCAAGTAGGACAACTACTCTGGGAAGTAGCCTGTACCCCAGATAGAATATCAAGAGTAAAAAACAACGAAGACACATTATTTAAAATGTGATAACACATAAACATTTTCCAGAATTGATAACAGATTGAAACTCCTTAACAAATTACAGGCAGAAAAATCAGTCAACAAAAAAGCGTCAAACTGTAAAATATTAGAATGACTTATTCTGAGCCAAATATGAGTCACCAAGGCCGGAAGCACAGTCTAAAGAGGCCTTGAGAACATGTGCCCAAGGTGGTTGGATTACAGCTTGATTTTATACATTTTTGAGTAAAAGAAGTTATAAGCTGGTACATAAATCAATACATATAAGAAATACATTGCTTTGACCTGGACAGGTGTGACATCTCAAAGAAGGGGCTTTCAGGTCATAGGTGGAATTAAACATTTCTTGATTGGAAATTGGTTGAAAAGGTTAAGTAGCCCAAAAAGTTGAAGTCAGCAGAAATAAATGTTTGTATTAAGCCTAAGGGGGTTTATAGAGGCCAAGGTTCTTCCCATGTAGATGAAGCCTCCAGGTATTAGTTTTCAGAGAGAATAGATGTTAAATGCCTCTTATCAGACACATAAAGGTGCCAGACTTAGTTAAATGTCATCTATGTCTGAAAATGACATGGACAGAGAAGGGTATTCTATATAGAATGCAGATTTTCCTACAAGAGACAGTTTTGCAGGGCCATTTCAAATTATGTCAAAGAAATATCTTTGGGGGTGAACTATTTGTATTTCTTTCAGGGCCTGCTATCTGTCCTGGGATGCTGTACTAGAGTTCAGGTTGGAATTTGGTATTTTATTGTTTAGAGGACTCTCTTTTGTTAGTCTTAAGGTCTCTGTTTTAATGTTAATCCTGGTCAGCTGTGCCTGAATTCCAAAGGGAGAAGAGTATAATCAGGTATATCTGGCCTCAACTTCTCGTCATGGTTTAAATTACTTTTTCAGGTTTGCTTTGGAATGCTTTTAACAGAGAGAGGAGTCCCTTCTTTGGGTTGGTTGGTAAGCTTAGAATTTTATTTTTGGTTTACAAAACATACAACTTGGCATATCATAATGTAACTGGGGCAGGGCTGTGTAGTCAGCTCCCTCCCTGTTCCAATGAGGTCCGTGGCCCCTCTTATCCTGAAGAATGGGGAAAGTGGCACTGAAGGCAGGGTGAGCTTGCTGTTTAAATGAATATTGAGGAGCCAAAGAGTTTTGCAGAAAGCAATTTATCAGGCAGAGAGAGAGAAAGAGAGAGAAGGAGAGACAGCTCCCATGCTGCCATGGGAGGGGACCTAGAGAAGGAGTTTGTATAGGTAAGGAGCAGCAGAGTTTTAACCCTGGACTTACTCCCTCCTCATTCATGTTCTCATTCAATGAGAGGAGTTCTTTCAAACTTCCTCTGGAGTGATTGATCTTTGACTCTGATACTGGATTGGCTGCTTGGTCCACAACAGAGCCCCCTCCTCCCAGAGCTTTCCAAGGCCTTTCTGGACAAAGAAGGCCACCTGGATTCCTCTACCTAGCCCATAAGTGGAAAATTCAGACAAACAACTCTACGTTCCTGGATGGGGGTGTGGATGGAGGCGTGGTACTGGGAAACTCCTCACTTTAAAACCACACCCCTCGTGGACACGGGAAGAGAAGTTTTTTTTTCCTTAACACAGTCCCTGAGTCCCCCTTCTGAAGAGGAAAGTCCAACTGCTGTTGGGACATGGGCGTCGATCCCTCTTTAACTATTTCCAGCTGAATTGTGGCCTAGAAGGGGCCCTGCAGTTGAGGTTTCCTCCAGAGGGGAGTCTTCTAGGGGTGCAGGTTGATCCAGAGCTCCACAGTAGAACTCATGAGCCAGGGACATCTGGGGTTCCACTGCAGGATCATTTGTGGCCTCATGGCCTTAATTCTAGAAGAAGCAAATTTGACAAGAAGGTTAAAGATGAGAGGCCCGAAGGATAGCAATATTAGAATGGTTATAAACAGGACTAGAAGAGGGTAGAGCCAGGACAACCAGTTGTTAGACAAGCTCTGTGATCCTGTTTTTTGAAGGTCTTTAGCCCTGCGATTGATTGATCACTGAGTTCTTTAACTTTGTTTAAGACCATACCTGGTTGCTTTATAAAGTAGCAGCATTCTTTTCCTAGAAAGAGACAGGTTCCTCCTTTCTCTGCTGTTAGCAGAACTAGGGCCCTTTTATTTTGAAGAGCCACGACAGCTAAAGATTTAAAGTGCTTGTGCAGAGAGAATTAGCAACCTTTTTCTATGTCGTTATTTAACTCCTGAGATAGCTTATAGCAAAACTAAGTAGAGGTAGTAACTCTTCCAATGCCAGTGTCAAGTCCTCCTATTATTCCATACCCCACCCCATTATGAAAGGAATAATTGGAGTTCAAGTATGGCATGGCCTTGGCAAGAGAAGACTCTGCACCTGAGAGTTGGTGTTAATTGCTGGGGAGGCACCAGGAAGGAGAGAAGGAGAGCTATTAGGCCAATCCGTAGGGGCAACGGCGTAGAGTCCAGCCGCAAATAGCAAAGTCAAGAGTGATAGTCCTGTTAATGTCAGGATGTAAGTTAGACCCATGAGTAGTTACTTTCCTGGGGATCTCGTTGGAAGAGCAAACGTAGATCCTCTAAAAGCTCACAGGTGTGTGAAGGGTCATCTCCTTGAACTTCAGGCTGTGGAGTGGAGGGCCTATGAGTTTCTTCAGGAGGTGTCCAAGGCTTCAGCCGAGTGTGATGAATCCACAAGACAATTCCCATCATTTTAACTGACATTGGGTAGACAGAATAACTGAAAATGGTCCTTCCCAAGATGGGCCTGGAGAGGGAGAGTCTGAGGGGAGAGACCTAACAAGCACTAGGTCTCCAGGGCAGAACAACTCTTTCCCTTTTCTCTAGGTTGTCCTTCAGGTAAGGTCCTAAGCACCTGTTGGTATTTAGCCAAGGAGGTTATATCTTTCATCGGATCAGCTGTTTCTTTGTCTAATATGAGATCATTAGTTAGAAAGGGCTGTTCATAAAGCGTCTCATAGAAGCTGAGTCCTATTTTCTGAGGAGAGTTTTGAGCCTTTAGGAGTGCTATTGGTAATAGAGAAGGCCATGGGAGGTGGGTTTCCTGTGCCAGTTTCTTTAGGTGTCTTTTAAGAATTCCATTCATCTTTTCCACTTTCCCTGAGGACTGAGGCCTCCAAGCATAGTGGAGATGATACTGTATTCCTAACGCCTTGGAGATTCCTTGGGTCACTGCAGCTTTGAAGGCAGGGCCGTTATCACTTTCAAGACAGTGAGGGAGTCCAAATCTAGGGGTGATTACATTAATCAGGACTTTTATTACCTCTTGGGCTTTTTCTGTTCTACAGGGGAAAGCCTCAACCCCGTTTGTGTAGGTATCTACACATACTAGCAGATATTGATAGCCCTGAGACTTAGGCATATGGGTAAAGTCCATTTGCCAGTCCTCACCTGGGTAATGACCAGTTTGCTGTTCCCAGGAGGAGCTTTGCAATGTGTCAAAGGATTATTTTTCTGGCATATTTCACATCCTTTGACTATTTGTTGGACAGTCTTGAAGAGATCTTTTTCTGTAAATATAGATTTGGATATTCTATATGTATTCTCTATACCCATATGAAAGGTTTAATGTAGGGTTTTAAGTACTTTTCACTGGCTGGCAGCAGGTAGGAGTACTTTTCCCTCCTCAGTAGCTAGCCATCCTAAAGAAAGATTATGTCCCTGGGAGATTGCCCACTCTACCTCTTCTGATGAATATGGAGGTATAGTTCCCTGGAGAGGGTTTTCCCATATTAAAGGTCCTTCTATAAATTCTTGTCTAGCTGCCCTTTTTGCCTCTAGGTCAGCTCAGTGATTGCCTTTTGCTTTCTTTTCATCTTCTTTCTGGTGACCTCAGCAGTGTAAGACTGCTACCTCTTTGGGTTCCAGTGAGGTCCTTGGCCCCTCTTACCCTGAAGAATGGGGAAAGGAGCCCCAGAGGTGCAGTAACCTTACCATTCAAATAAATATAGTGGACCTATAGAGTTTTACAGAAAGCAATTTATTAGGCAGAGAGAGAGAGAAAGAGAGAAGGAGACAGCTCCCATGCTGCCGTGAGAGGGGATTCAGAGAAAGAGTTCGTATAGGCAAGGAGCAGTGGAGTTTTAACCCTAGAGTTATTCCCGCCTCATTCATGTTCTCATCCAATGAGAGGAGTTCTTTCAAACTTCCCCTGGAGTGATTGATCTTTCACTCTGATACCAGATTGGCTGCTTGGTCCACAACAGAGCCTCCTCCTCCCAGAGCTTTCCGGGCTTCTTGGACAAAGAAGCCCACCTCTACCTAGCCCATGCTTGGGAAACCCAGACAAAGAAGTCTACATTCCCGGATAGGGGCATGGATGGAGGTGTGGTGCTGGGAAACTCCTGGCTTTGAAATCACAGCCCTTGTGGACCAGGGAAGAGAAGTTTTTCTCCTTAACACATTCCCACAATAATATAAACCATTTTTATAATTTTTTCAACAAATAAACAGGAAAAAAACATCTGAGAAAAGTTAATCTAATGGAAGACTCTAAGATCTAATAAACATAAGTTAATAAGATGATTTTCTGAAGTATAGAAAGCTTAACTTGTAATTTCTTTCCCAGGAAAAAATCATTTATAAATTAATGAAAATTAAAGAAATTTTAAAATATACAAAATACAAGGGATATTTATTTATTTCTGTTTTTATTTTGAAGCAGCATCTTGTTCTGTCACCCAGGCTGAAGTGCAGTGGTGCAATCATGTCTCACTGCAGCCTCAACTTCCCACGCTCAAGTGATACTTCCTATCTCATACTCCCTTAGTAGCTAAGACTACAGGTGAGCATCACGATACCCAGGTAATTTTTGTATTTTTTGTAGAGATGGTGTTTCACCACATTGCCTAGGCTGATCTCGAACTCCTTGGCTCCGGCAATCCACATGCCTCAGCCTTCCAAAGTGTTAAGATTACAGGCATGAGCTACCATGCTTGGCCAAGAGATATTTATTTTTCACAGCTTTCACTAAAAGTAATAAGACATATTTCAGTAAGAAGACAGATGGACCCAGAACAAAAGAAATATAAAAAATAATAACAAAAAAAACCTATTAAATATAGTGACAAATCCAAACCGGTGTTACATTTATAAAACAAAGGTAATAATGTAGGACATACAATCCAGGTAGATTGAAACACCAAATCCTTTGGGAGGCTGAGGCGGGCAGATCACGAGGTCAAGAGATCGAAACCATCCTGGCCAACATAGTGAAACCCCGTCTCTACTAAAATATAAAAAAAAATTAGCTGGGTGTGGTGTCAC
>NW_016107366.1:2991115-2992452 GCF_001604975.1 Cebus imitator | reverse complement strand
GTTTGTTGATGTGACAGAGGTATGAAAGTGCTATACATTCAGTAGAAACCCTTTCAAATTGGAATTTTAATCTTTTCCTGGACTAGCATTATGTAACATGACACTCTCCTGTGATACAGAGCAGCAGCTAGCTGCAGCTTACAGTCAGAAATGTAATCAAAAGGGCAAACAATTGAAACTCTACAATGTACTGCATTCAATAAATTACATGAGACATTCAATACCTTATTAGAAAATACTGTTTGTATTCAATAATTTTGCCCAACAGTAGGCTAGTGTAAGTGCTCCAAGAACATTTAAGGCAGGCTAGGCTAAGCTATGATGTTTGGTAGACTAGGTATATTAAATACATTTCAATTTGTGATTTTTTTTTTAACTTACAATGGGATTATCACCATAGAACCTCATCATATATAAAGGAGTATCTGACTGTGTATTCATATTAAAGATACATATATATTAGATGTTTATATAAAAGGTGGGTGAAATTATGAGATTATAATCATAATGTAACTGAAGAAAAATAATTTAAAATTTGCAGGGGACGTGTATATACCAGAAATATATTTTGATCTCCACTTTCATCCCCTAAAATTCTAAAATTAAAACTAGATACTGTTAAAAGAAAATCTTCAGCCAAATTAAATTTCAGAGTTTAATTGAGAAATGAACAATTCATGAATAGAGTAGGCTGCAGAATTGCAGCCGATTAAGAGAGACTCCAGCACGGTCATGTGGTGGAAGAAGATTTATAGACAAGGAAAGGTAAGTGATGTATAGGTATCAGAAGTGAGGTGCAGAAACACTATATTGGTTACAGCTCAACATTTGCCTTATTTGAACACAGTTTGAACACTCAAAAGTTTATGAGTGGTTGAAGAGTTTCTGCTGGGATTGGCCAAGTCCCAGCCTCTGTTATGGGTGCATACTCCCAAGTTTGGTTCCCAATCTTGTCTACGTATTAAGTTAGGTTATAGTTTGTCCACAAGAACTCAAATATGGAAGTACAGAGTCCTTCTCAGGCCTAATTTAGTTTGCTTTAACAATTCCCCTTTTTTGGTGATTTTCTCAATTTTGAGAGACTGACAAAATCTTTAATCATTGATGCCACTGCTACCATTGTAAATGTACTTATTCAGTATTGAAACCCACTAGGAAAAAGTAGAACAGTGAGTTTTTGCAAAGGTAGAAACAAGGACTCTAGTAGATGATACCTCCTTATGATGGAACATCCTGTTTACAGGAAAAAAAACAAAACCTAATCCACTGTAGGAGCTATGTGTTTTCTTAAAAGTCTTGGTTTGATAATATCTCATTTAGCACTAGCTATTCCATTT
>NW_016107366.1:2988565-2989538 GCF_001604975.1 Cebus imitator | reverse complement strand
ATTCCAGTTGAAGAGAGACCATTTAACATTCTAGAGAGGGCTCTATGCAAACATTTTAAACCTTTGAGAGAATATAGTGCACCAGGTAGACTACTACAGTATTATGACTATCTGGAGTATAATACCAAGAGTTTGCAGTATGCTCCTTACCCAGGTTTCCCATAAGCCAAACCACTAAATCAGATAGAGTAAAAAATGAATTAGATAAAGAGTCTACTTTCTTAACTAAGCAGTCTTAGTTAATCCCTGCAACTGAATCTCTATAATACCTGATGTTTTCTCCACAGGCTATAAGTGCCAGGAGCTGCACAGATACTTTTCTGTTTAGCCAATTCTCTTATTTATCATAATTTTCAAAAGAGAACTTAAAGTCTCTTGTGTAATCATAAACTGTACAGTAGAATCTTCTATAGAAACTATCATGAGAGATACACTTCTAATCATTTCCTCTTTTACCTCAAACCATGGAAAAAGGATCTAACAAATGATCCCTTTTTAGAAGATTGAAAGCCTTTAAGTGCTCCACTTAAAAGATATAGAATGTCAAAGAGATAAGAATTCAACAGCCAAGTTTCAATAGTCTTCAGGCGACTCACCTAACATATAAGGACTCACATAAGACTTAAGGTAAAGGTGTGGGAAAAGATAGTTCATGCAAATGGAAACCAAAAGTAAGCAGGAGTAGCTATTATTATATCAGAAAAACAAAAACAAAAACAAACTTTAAAGCAATTGAAGTATAAAAAAGACAAGGATATTATAAAATGATAAAAGAGCTAGTCCAACAGAAAAATATCACAATTCTGAATATATATGCACCTAACACTGGAGCTCCCAAATTTACAAAACAGTTACTACCAGACCTGAGAAATGAGACAAACGGCAGCAGAATAAAAGTGTTGGCTTCATTAGTCCACTGACAGCACTAGAGAGGTCATCAAGACAGAAAGTCAACAAAGAAACAATGGACTTA
>NW_016107366.1:2967929-2986862 GCF_001604975.1 Cebus imitator | reverse complement strand
AAAAAACCTTAGGAATATAACTAACCAAAGATGTGAAAGACCTGAACAAGGAAAACTACAAAACACTCCTGAAAGGAATTATAGATGGCAAATATGAATGAAAACACATCTTATGTTCATGAATGGATGGAATCAATATTAAGAAAATGATCACACTGCCAAAAGCAATCTACAAATTCAATGCAATTCCCATTAAAATACCACTATAATTCTTACCACTATAATTCTTCACAGAACTAGAAAAAATAATACTAAAATTCACAAAGAACCAAAAAAGAGCTTGCATAGCCAAGGCATACTAAGCAAAAGAACAAACCTGGAGGGATAATATTACCCAACTTCAAACTCTACTTCAAGGTCTTTGTCACCCAAACATCTTGGTACTGGTATAAATCTAGGCACATAGACCAATGAAATAGAAAAGAGAACACAGAAATAAACCCAAATATTTACAGCCAACTCATGATCGACAAAGCAAAGAAAAACATAAAGTAGGGAAAAGACACCTTATTCAACAAATGCTGCTGGGATAATTGGCAAGCCACATGTAGAAGAATGAAACTACCCTCATCTCTTACCTTATACAAAAGGATGAAAGACTTTAAGACCTGAAACCAAAAAAATTTTACACATTGGCTTAGGCAAAGCCTTCATGACCAAGAACACAAAAGCAAATGCAACAAAAACAAAGATAAAGAGATGGGCCCTAATTAAACTATAAAGCATCTGAAGAGCAAGAGAAATCATCAACCAAGTTAACAGACAACTCAAAATGTGGGATAAAATATTCACAATCTATACATCTGAAAAAGAACAAATATCCAGAATCTACAAAGAACTTAAACAAATTAAAGAAAAAAAATCCCATCAAAAAGTGGGCTAATGACATGAATAGAAAATTATCAAAAGAAGATATACAAATGGCCAACAAGCATATGGAAAAATGCTCAGCATCAATAAACATGAGGCAAATGCAAACCAAATCCATAATGTGGTATCACCTTTACTCCTGCAAGAATGGCCATAATCAAAAAATCAAAAAATAATAGATGGTGGCATGGATCTGGTGAAAATAAAACACTTTTACATTTTTGGGAATGTAAACTAGTACAATTGCTATGGAAAACAGTGTGAAGATTTCTTAAAAACCTAAATGGAGATCTACTGTTTAATTCAGCAATCCCACTACTAGTTATCTGCCCAGAAGAAAAGAAGTCATTACACAAAAAGATACTTGCACAGCCATGTTTATAGCAGCACAATTTGCAATTACAAAAATATGGAACTAGCCTAAATATCCATCAATCAACTACTGGATAAAGAGAATGTGGTATATATTGGAGCCTATTATTCTGTGAAGTAACTTGGGAATGGAAAACCAAGCATTGTATGTTCTCACTCATATGTGGGAGCTAACTATGAGGACACAGAGGCATAAGAATGATAAATTGGACTCAGGGACTTGGGGGAAAGGGTGGGAGGTGATGAGGGATAAAAGACAACACACTGGGTACAGTGTACATTGTTCAGGTAATGGATGCACCAAAATTCCATAAATCATCACTAAAGAACTTATTTATGTAACCAAACACCACCTGTTTCCCAAAAACTTATTGGGAAAAAAAATAGAAGAGTGAAGGCCTTCTGGCAATGTTCTCTTTTGATGGGGGCACCAAAATCCCAGAAATACTAAAGAACTTATTTATGTAACCAAACACAACGTGTTCCCCAAAAACTTACTGGAAAAAAAAAAAAGGCCTTCTGGCAATGTTTTCTTCAACCTGTGACGTTTTGAAGAAGAGTGAACCAATGTTCTGTTTCTGACTATGAGGCAACATGTGTACATTAAAGTTTCTCACCTGCATTGGGCCTTCAACTTTTGTCTATCAAAGGATAAGCTATCCATGTATAAGGCTGGCTGTAAAATCCTTCACAAAAAAATGTGTACCCTATAAGTGCACATAAGAGACCCCCCCTTTAAATGCCAGTTGTTTCTCCAATTCAGGTGCACATTACTGATAACTAATGGTTTATCATAGGTAATTTGACTTAGACCATGGAGTTTATTCAAATTGTATATGTAAACAATTTCAGTATCAGCTGACTTAACATGAAAACTTGGCAAAGCATTTTCTTTTATTCAATTGATTTTGTTCTACTTAGGTCAGCAGTTTCATAAGCCAGGCAGTCTTTTTGTTATTATAAACCTGTCAGTTTCAGGAGCTCTTACCCAGTCCATATGATACAAATTTATTAAAGTTATTAGAAACCTGTATTCAAGAGTACTTTTCAGGGTCCTTTACATACTTTGATGAACCTCCTAAGATATACCATATTCTAGGATTTTGTAGCTAATGAAGATTTCAGATATGTATCTGCATTATGCAATTAACTCTGGAAATGACTTTAAATTGGCATATTTAAAGATACAATTGACAAGGGAATTTGGTTATTTTTGTGGTCTATAATAACTTAATATAATAATCTTAATCATTATTGATAGCTTATACTCAGACATTAGAATTTTAGAAATCCCATACAATCTTGGAACATATATTAATATTATTCACTAAAATACAACCTGAAGATTAAACATTATTTTTAATTAGACAATGCCATGTAATTAAACATGTCAAATAATCCTATTTACATATCTTTTGGATGCTCCAGGGTCCTTCTGTAGCATTCAAAATTTGGGGGTTAGAAAAGATAATTTTGAAGCTGAAATTTGATGTTTGGGAAGCCTATCAGATATGTTAAAGGTTTAAAATTCTTGCTATTATGCTTCACCAGTTTGACCACGAGGTGATAGTCTTATAAACCTTTTATTAAACCTTTACTAATGTTTGTTAAAGAGCAGATCAGTGCTTTAAGAAAGTGGAATGACTGTTACCAAAAGCTAGGAATGATTGGGGGAGGGAATGAAGAGAAGTTGGGTAATGGGCACGAACATACAGTTAGATACAATGAGTAAGAACTAAGTGTCTAACAACATTTACAGTTGGGGTCCCCAACCACTGCCCTGGTACTGGTCCCTGGCCTGTTAGGAATGGGCTGTGCACCAGAAGGTGAGCAGCAGCAAGCAAGCAAAGCTTCATCTGTATTTACAGGAGCCAGTCCACATCGCTCACATTACCACCTGACCTCTGCCTCCTGTCAGATTAGCAGTGGCATTAGATTCTCATAGGAGCATGAACCCTATTGTGAACTACACATGTGAGGGATGTAGACTATGCACTCCTTAAGAGAATCTAATGAATGTTGATCTGTCACTGTCTTCCGTCACCCCCAGGTAGAACTACCTAGTTGCAGAAAAATAAGTTCAGGGCTCCCACTGATTCTACATTATGGTGAGTTTTATAATTATTTCATTATATATTACAATGTAAAAATAAAAGAGATAAAGTATACGATAAATGAAATGCACTTGAATCATCCTGAAACCATCCCCCCCATCCTATTCATGGCAAAATTTTCTTCCACAAAACTGGTCCCTGACACCAAAAAGATTGGAGACCACTGATGTACAGCATTGTGAATATAGGTAATAACACAGTATTATATACTTGAAATTTGCTAAGATTGTAGATCTGAAGTATCTTCATCACCTCACACATACAAATGATAGTTAAGTGAGTTAATTAACTTGATTGTGATCAATTTACAAGGTATACAAATTATCAAATCATCACACTGTGTAACTGAACAATCTAGCCTGAAAATGTATTTTAAAACTTTTCCTTTCTTTCTCTAGTCTCAAGGTATAATATTGAAGCTAGCTTGAGAAACCTTTTTTATAGTCTTATAGTATAGCTTCAACATGTACTTTCTTTGGAATACCATGTCCTTCCCTTGCTTATCATCCACTCCCTTATACCATGCACATTTATCTAACTGTATGGTTGTTTATAATTGTGTCCTTACTTGAAAGTTTCAGTGGCTAATCTTGAAACTGAACTTCAAGCATAGAGAACCAGCTGAAAAATTCCAGATACCTCAAGGCAGTTAGTTAAAAACTTGGACATTGTTGAGATGACACCAATCCATGATCCAGGCAGACCTCAGCTTGAGACAGCCACTGGTATAAGACACACAGGACTTATACTTAGTATGCTTCCCACATGTTTCCCATTCCAAATTTCCCCTTTTAAGCCCCTTGCCCCAGCCTAAAATTTGAAGTAGTTACTTCGGAAGTGAATCCAGCCACTTAACCATTGCTACTTTTAGTAAATAAAGCCACTTTCTTTCTACCATATTTTGCTCTTGTTACTGGGATTCTACCCAACTAGAGTTTGGTTACAGTTGTATACATACAATATTAAAACTTTTTTCTATCAATTATACCTCAATACAGCTGGAGAAAAGGAGAATGAAAGAATCAGCTATGGACTGAAATATATATTTGCAAATTAGTTATAAAAAGAATTACAACTCAGAACTATTCCATAAAAGTCTCTCAAAGCTAAATAATAAGCAAACAAGTAACACCATAAAAAATGAGCAAAATACCTGAAGTAACACATCAGCAAAAGAGATATGTGGATACCAAATGTGCATATAACGAGGTGCTCAATATCATTATTAATTAGGATAGGCAAATTAAAACTGTGAGACATCTCCACACACACATTTGGAAAAGTTGTATTCAAAAGCACAAGCAGCATCAAGTATTGGCAAATGTGGGATGACAGGACTCCTCGTATATTGCTTGTAGAAACGCAAAATGCTACAACAACATTAAAGTTTCTTATGAAGTTAAACTTATACTTAACCTATGACCCACCAATTCCATTTGTATTTGCTCCAATGACAAGAAACAAGGGTTCACACAGAAATCTCCACCAGGATGTTTATAGCAGGATTGTTTTCCCTGTAATGGCTACACACTGGAAACAATCAGTTGTCTTTCAAATGGTGAATACCTAAACAAAATGCGTATATCCAGAAATTGGATACATCCATAAACTAGATATGCAGCAAGAAAAATAATGGGTTCTTGGTTCTTGCAACAATGTGGGTGAGTTATAAATGCATTTGACTAAGTGAAAGAGGCCAGGCCCAAAGGCCATATTCAATTACATGCCTGATTCAATTTACATGACATTCCAAAAAAAGTTAAAGCTATAGGAAATAACATCACATCAGTTAATTTTCATGGGTTAGAACTGGGAAAGTGGTTGACTGCAAAAAAAGACAGCAAGAGGAAATTTTTCTGGTGATAGAATAGTTCTGTATATTGTACTGACAGATACACAATTTTGTGCATTTGTCAAAACCACAGAACTATATATAATACCATAAAGAGTGATTTCTACCATATGCAATTTTAAAAAAATAGCCACAATAGAATGCAGACTGAATCTAACTATATTAATGAGCAATATTACCTCATTTAAAGAGATAGAAAAAGAACGAATTAAAATCTGAGAGAAAAGCATTCTAAAACACTGAATAAATATTGTCAGCTAATAAACAAAAGAAATAGACACAATCACGGTACTCTAATTCCTAAAGTTTTTCTCTCAAGAGCATGAAATAGCAACTCTGAACTACTCTACTGGTACAATGTATCAGCACATATATTGTAGATAAGGAAAGCCATGTTTCTCACTCTGATATAAGTTAGAAATAGTCAAAGAGAGAATGATATAATAAACTCTATAGTGATGAGTTAGATTTGGAGTTATCAGTATGATCTCATTTAAAAAATATACATACAAAAAATATATAAAAGTATGTATACCTTGGCTACTTTACATAAATACATTTCCTGTTTCTGTCTGATGAGAGTATGTAGAAGCAGTGATACCCTAGCAGCAACTAATGAAACTAGGGCACAGGTCTTTGTGTTTAAATATCATTACCTAATAAAAGGAACCAAGGCTCCTTGGAGAAGTAGTTGGTTCTAGGACTGGGGTACCAAAAATATAGAATAACCCTGGAATATCGTGTGGTTCCAAGAGGTAAAGAACTGATAAAATTTAAAAAGAAAAGAGAAAAAAAATGAAAAGAAAGATGAGACATGTCAAAATGAGGTAGGAGATCAGTAGGATTTGTTTTCCGAGAACCAGTCACAAGACCCCACTGAACAAAACAGGAGCTGATGAGAACAGGACACAGCAAAGAAACCAGCCCAAACCAGCTAAAACCAAGAAGACAATGAAAGTGGCCTCTGGTTGCCCTCACTGCTTACTATCTGCTAATTATAATGCACTTGCATGCTACAAGACATTCCCACTACCAATATGACAATTAACAAATGCTATCAACCCCCCAGAAGTTACCTTATATAGTTTAAAAGAAGAAGGACCTTTGGTTCCAAGAACCCTTTGCCCCTTTTTCAGAACATTTATGAATAACCCACCCCTTGTCTAGCATACACTCAAGGAATACTTCTCTATAAATAGCTAGCCAGCAATTTGTGAGGGCTGCTACCGCTGCTACTACTCCATCTGTGGAGCTGCCATAATCCTGTACTCCGCTCTGTAATAAACGTGCTTTCATTTTGCTCTGTTGGCTCACTCATGTTCTTTCTTGCACAAAGCCAAGAACCATCCTAGCATAAGCCCTGATTTTAGGCCTCACCTGCATCAAAAAAACACAGAATTCAATCTGAAAGAGCTCCTATGATCAAAGCCAACACAATTTGAGCAATTAAATTAATGATTCAAGTTTTATAGTATAACCCAGATAATAAAGTAAATATTAATGTGTTCACAGTAATATAAATAAACAAAAAATAACTGAGCAGAAGAGACAACTCTTTCTTACATACGAATTCCAATTAACACATTTTTTAAAATGAGAGAGATAGAAAATAATCATTAGAAAGCCATATAGTAATCATTGCAGGCAAAAAAATTGTGAGCAAAAGTACATGAATAAGTAACATATTTGCATAATCTCAAATTATTTGCCCCAATTATTTATTGGTTATAGTAACTGTACTATGAAGAAACCTAGTCAACACCACCTTAATTAAGGGATCAAGGTACATATCACTCTAATAAGCCATACTGACATCATTTAACTGTTGACGTGACCCACTCATTCCACAAAGCCTAACACCTCTTTGTATTTTTCCGCCAAATCCAAATCTTTAATATAATTATGACAAAACATCAGATAGAGTTCAGATCCAAACTGAGAGACATTCTACAAAATACTTTTAAAATTGTCAAGATCGTGAGAGATAAATAAAAGCTATTGGACTTTCCCAAACCAGAGACAACTAAGAAGTCAGGACGACTAAATGAAATGTAGGTTTCTGGACTGGATCCTCAAGAACAAAAAGGGCATTAGTTGAAACATGATGAAATATAAATCGTTTGTAGTTTGCTTGTTAGTATTTTACCATTTTATTTCAGTTAATATTATTTTACCGATGTTAATATTATTGTACCAATTATAGTAATTTTGATAATAGTATTATGACTATACACAAAATTAATATTGCGAGCTGGGTGAAACATCTGCAAAACTCCCTGTATTAACTTTGCTACTCCTTTGTATAACAGAAATTATTAATATAAATTGCCAAAAACCTAAATTGAAATGAAAAATAACACAGCCCAACAAAATTTTTTTGAAGTATAATATTGTTAAAAAGACAAGACAAGACTAAAGAGAATTGTGCCAAAAATAATGCATAAGGGAACAATGAAAATAGATGTAACATAACATAAAGATTTAGAGATATCACAGAGTTCAGTAAAACATTGCTCCCAGGCTAAAATTGCAGACTCCCATTCATTTCTCAAAGGCAGTTATACATTTTAGCCTTTGAAACCTGGCCTCCAGTTGATTTGACTGTAGGGTGGAATTTTGATATGAGGTTAAGAAAACACCACAAGATAGTACCAACACTTGGCTGAATGACAAATTAATTCCTGGCATTGTCCTCAGTCTTGAGTAGAAATCAGATAAAAAAACTGCTTCTCAAAATTATATGGATTCTGAGAGTCACAAAGAGTATGTTGTACTAAGTCATCCAACCAATGGGAGTATAAATACTTTAGTTGGAGGAGTTAAAACATTTGAATATACAGGATTTGCCAAATAGTAAAGTATTTTAGGCTATTAACATCATTAGATACATTACATGTTGTATAAGAATCATTTATTTATGTCACAAAATACATAAAATATGACTTAATTATAAGTATTAATCTATTATTATGCTTTTATTTATGATTCGGTTTTGCAAAAACAAATTAAAATTTAAACACCCTTTTGTACCCATTAATATTAAATCAGAAGATTATTTATGATTTAATAGTTCTAGGAAAATTTCTTATATGAATGAAAGATGAAATTCAGTTATCTATATAAATATTGCTTAATGACAAATAAATTAGCCAAATTTGGTTATATAGTAACAACTGCAAAGAATATTGCAGAAAATTGACTGGGCACAGTGGCTTACATCTTTGAGCCAGCACTTTGGGAGGCAAAGATAGACAGATCACTTGAAGCCAATGGTTTGAGAACAGCCTGGCCAACACAGTGAAACACTGTATCTTCCAAAAATATATACAGCTAGTGCTCGACTTATGACCACGGTCGGGACTGTTGACCTGTAGTAACACGATTTGGTCATAAGTTGAGTAGGCTATATGTACAGTTGAAATGATGCACACGGAGTTGGTAGTGCTGCCGGAAGCTGGTCCACACTGTCGTACGCCCAGCTGGGCAACGTTTGCGCTGCCAGACACTGAGCAGTCGTGGCTAGCAATTGTGGTCGTAAAGTCAAATGGTTGTAAGTTGCATAGGTGGTAAGTCGATCAATACCTGTATAAAAATTAGCCAGACATGGTGGTGTTCACCTGTAGTTCCAGCTACTCAGGAGGCTGAAGCAGCACAATTGCTTGACCCGGGGAGGTGGAGGTTGCAATGAGCCAAGATTTTGCCATTGCAGTCTAGCCTGGGCAACAGAGCAAGACTCTGTCTCAATAAAAAAGAAAAGAAAAAAAGAGAAAATAATATTGCAGAAAACCACTTAGTAAATATAAGAAGTCATTTATGTTCCTCCAAAAAACTGAATGTAAAATTTTAGATCAGATAGTTTTGATTTTAATCATGATGCTATACTAGTGCTATATTAAAGCTGAAATGACTATAGCTAGACCAACTCTTTTATTCTTTAAGTGAGAAAACTACATTAAGTAATGGGTTCTCTGTTAGAATCCAAAAAGTCCATATTTGTTTTCAGTTAAGGATTAACTCTTCATCACATTAAAAAAAAAACTTCAGCCTTTATCAAAATATTCAAAGATATGCTAAAATATGCTATAAACCTACTTGTATGAGTGTACCTGTCATTCTTCCTTTAGTGTACGCTCTGATCTTGGCTAACTAGACTCCATGTTATCCCCAGTATTCACAACATGCTTTCTATTTTATAATCTACTTGTTCTGTTCCTTCTTCCAGGAAAGTTTCCTTTTTATTTTTCTTCTAATGTACACCTTTTTAGTCTTTAATTATTAATTCAAATAACACTTATTCTAAGAAAAATTCCCCAGCAAAATTAAATGTCTCCATTACCTGTGCTCTCTCTTTCACTATTTTTTCCTAGCTAAATTCACATATTAACTTATCTGTGTTAGTCTTTTCTCACACTGCTATAAAGATACCCCTTGGTAACTGGGTTTATAAAGAAAGGAGGTTTAATTTATAAATAAAGGAGGTTTAATTGACTTCACAGTTCCACATGGCTGAGGAGGGCTCAGGAAACTTAGAATCATGGAGGGAGGTTAATGGGAAGCAAGCATATCTTACCATGATAGAGTGGGAGAGAAAGAGAGAAGGAGGGAGAGTACCACACTTTTAAGCCATCAGATCTGAAGAGAACTCACTATCACGAGAACAGTATGGGGAAAACCACCTCCATGATCCAATCACCTCCCACCAGGTCTCTCCCTTAACACATAGGGATCCCTATTCTAGACAAGATTTGGGTGAGGACATAGAGCCAAACCATACCACCACCTATTTAATTTTTTCAACAAACTTATTTTAAATGCTTCCTATGTGTTTATTCTGAGAGCTGGAGGCACCTGGGTAAAAGAAGAAGATGTGGTCCACAGTTTGAAAACGTGATAACAAAAAAACATGTACATGCTAGTTTGCGTGTGTTTTCTTTCAAGAGAAAGATACACAGAGAGAAAGGTGGATAAATAATAGATAAATATATATAAGTATTTATGAATACATAAATGGTGATATTTAAGTTTTTACCATAGGATCCTGTAGTCATTATATTTCCCACATTGAAGTGACTATTGCCATTCTATTATTATCACCCCAAACATAAAACAGGTTTTAATTTTTTCAGAAACAACAATGTTATTCTGGGATTTAAAATGACCTAACCACAGAAGCAGTATAATAAAATAGAAAATAAAGACAATTTTTAAGGCTTGCTTAAAATTACATCAGACCAAAACATGAAAAGGTGCCAAATATTTCCAATTGGTTTTCCTGGCATGAAGCAACCACATTCTTCACATTTAAAACTTTGCTAATAGATCAATATACAGAATTATCATTAAATTGTGTATGTGCAAGATATTCATTTTTATCTCAAATTTTTATACCGCAATTTTCAAAATAAATAAAATATTAAACTTGACGTTAAAGATAATCACATCTAGCCGCTTACTTGATGTGCTTAAAAACCAATGTATTGACCATTGAAAAATATGTGAGCTCGTAAGGAAAGAAAAGGAAAAGTATTTACTCACAACTCATTGAAAATATGCTATATGAAAATCATGATGCTAGGCTTTCGATATGTGTCATTTCTTATAATGTTGAAATCACAATCACAATAAAGAAGAGAATATCTCAGTTCAGGTCTCTACTTCCAGTGCTCACAATAGTGTCAAGTGCATGATGACATTCGTGTTGGAGAAAAATGACACAAAAATCACCTAGCTATTAGGGAGTGGAATTGAAATTCTAACCAAGTTCTCACCGAGTTAAAGATATTTTTAGTGTGAATTTATTCATTTATTGAACTAATACAAAAGAAAAGTAAGTTAATTTTTTAGCAAGTTCTACACACTATGAGCAAACTGTGTGTCCCAACCTAGGAATAGAAAGGCTAGGCATAAATAATGTCCCGATTTCCTTGTAGGGTCACAGGCTTTGAAATTCAGGAGAAAGTAGACTCTTTTTACATAAATAGCCACTTGTATAAAATTGTCCCTATTGACAGGAATCTTGGTGATTATATAACTCCAACCCTTTGTAAAAAGCTAAAGGTCAAAATAACTTTTCTTCGTTTTTCACTAAAGATGTTTATTTTAAGAAGAAGAATCTCATTTTATTGTAAAAGAAACAAAAACTTAAAAAGTTCATTTCATATATCATTCATAAAAAGATCATTCTATACAAAGCAGACTCAAAAATTTGCTGTCCAATGTTTTGGGCCATTAATCAACATTCTAAAAAAAGTTATATAATAGAGTCATTGAACAAAAATAATCTGTATTCTAATATATGTGAATACATTATATTTTCTTTTTTGACATACATTGATATTTTTATTGAGGTCAAAGTAAAATAATGACATATGATATCTGAAACAAGCAATACATGCTTAAAATTCAACCCTAAAATGTAATACATTTTATACATATATTTTTTATGTATAATAAAAATGCACTTGATTATCTACATACTGAATATTGTTAACCTGCGCAATCAGTATAAGTATCTGAGTATCCCCAGGTGAATGTATACAACATCTGTACCAATAGATCATCGCTTTCAATTAAAATGGAATGAGTGGCTTGGCAAATATTTATGAAATACAATACAGCTATCTTAATGTTTATTTATTTATTTTAATTTTAAGATAGTTCATGTTTTGAGATCGAACCCAAATTCTGCCTCTTCCATGCAGTATTTTCTGATCTAATATCAAAAACAGTTTCTGTGTCCCTGAGTTTCTCCATTTTCCCTGGCTCCTTGACTGTTAAGTAGATAACTTTCTTTTTTTAATCAGACTTTTTGTTTACACTTTTGCCCAGATGAGGTTCAGATGCTGACATTATGACTGTTGCACACAAAGTCATTTAAACTCTGCAACCTTGTTTAATTATTGATTCCTTGAAAACTATTATCAAGTATGCATCAGTGCATGTTAATTACAGATGTCATGTTTTACTTTTGAAAAATAAAATGATGATATAGTGAAAATAGTTTGACAAAATTGGAGAGAGTAGGTTTGCAACAGAAATCCAATAAAACTGTCATTCTAGCCAGGTTACTTAATGTCTTTTAGCTTCAACTTATTTCTCTGTTACATAAGGGTAAATAATACTTTTCAAAAATGCATTTATCACAAAACTGGCCTATGGTAAGCTCTCTTAGGCGTTTGTCAAAGCTTAAATAAAATTATGCTTGAGTATTTGTAAAATCTTCGACACAAAAGCTTGTTATTTTTACATATGCCTTCAACAACATTTCTAAAAATGCGGTCTGTGGACTCTTGAGAGTCCCCAAGATTGAGGGGTTTATGAGGACAAAACTATTTTTATAATAACACCAAGTCATATATTGCTGTTTTTACCCTTTTCCTCTCGTCTGTATGGTAGAGATTTTCAGAGGTTACATTATATGTAATATCATCATCATTCCAGAAAACAATTGTATATATATTTATACATTCTTATATTTTAAGTAGTTCACAGTTTCAGTTTCTAATATAGCAAACATTATAAGCTATAACCACATAAACAAAAGCTCTTGAGTTCTTCAACAATTTAAGAGTATAAAAATGTCCTGAAACCAAAAATTTGAACACTGCTGATCTACAGATAGTGTTTTAGACCAACATGACCTCAGAAATAAAAATGCTACATAGATATCTTTTTGCTATTCTTAAAATTTGAAAAGAAATATTTAGACTAGACAGAAAAAAAGAAGGGGCTGACTATCTAAATACGTTCCAGGGTGGCATTCTCTTGCTGAACTAGCATAGCCTAAATCTGGTTATTAGTCTTGCTATTATAGAAACTGACTGATTTCAGCAGTTCTAAAGCTGAACAATGTTTTTTGGTCAGACAAACACATCTAAGGTATAAAACTGCAAAAAACCAGAATGCATCAAACTGCTGGTTTTATGTAAATTATGATGGGTATCTCTATTAACTGTGTTATGTATCTAAGATCACTTTTCTACTTTTTGGAATCTAGAAAGACGATCTAACTATGCCATTGATCTAAAATGCATAGGGTTAGAGGAAAAAAATCTAAGCTATAATATGGCACACTTCAATGAAACCATGGTAAGCTTTTGGAAATGACCAAAATTTACTGACCCAGGGGAAAATACCACCTTCTAATTTTAAATTTAACTTGTTTCTCCCCAAGTAAAGCTGATTCTGTATAATTTAAGCAAAAGATATTTTGTTGTAATAATGCCAGAGTATTCACAGCATCTATGGAAAGACTGGAGAAACAAGATTGACATATGCATAAATATCTAAGGGAAAGTCTGGTGCTAGTGACACAGTCAATATCATGGACACAATGAGTCTGCTTAAGATACTACTGCCAGGAGAGACTGGATACTGCTCTTGATAGTGTTATCTTCTTCACCATGAACAAACCCTAAAGGATCCCTGCTCCTTTGTGTCATTAACTCCAAATCCCAAATTCCGAATGAAACATCAGATGGATCAAGTTAATTTACGTGTCTGTTTCCTATTTGCTAAGACCTAGGGGTATTTGACTCTATTTATTTAATCATTTGTTTTTAGTCAACATAATGTATTTTAAGAATCGTTATTCTTAAAATAACAGAAAATTGACTCACTTTCATTCCAAAAAGAGCTCTCCCAAATCTCATCAGTTGATGCATCAACCAGTTCCATGACAAGATCTCCAAGTGGGGCAAATTTCTCTTCTTGTTTTGTCACTAATCTGTTTCCATATCCCACAACCATATGGATAGAAAAAGGCTAACCATTACAAATTTCCCTACTTCACAGACAAGCAATACAAAAGGTAACTAAAAAGGAAATTAGTTAAAAGAAAGAACGGCATGACTCAGCAAGGAAAGAAAGCTAAGTAGAGGCTGTAGTCTTCATTTCTACACAATTGTAATTAATATTTCATAGTTCTCTTTCTCACCAGCATTCCACGTTCCCTTTGCCTTCAGCTAACACCAGCTTCAGAGTTTTTGACCTGGTAGTGTGTATTAATTTTCTGTTGCTGCTACTACAAATTACTACAAATTTAGCGGCTGAAAACAACACAATTGTATTACTTCATAATTCTGCAGGTCGTAAGTCTGAAACGTGTATTGCTGAGATAAAATCAAGCTGTTTGCATGCCTTAATTTTTTTGGAAAGCAGTAGGAGATAATCCATTTCCTTGTTTTTCCATTTTCTAGAGGACTCCTGAATTCACTGGCCTGTGATCCCTTTCCCTAACTTTAAAGGCAGCTGCATAACATCTTCAATTCCGTCTCTAACTCTGACCTTCTTTCCTTGCATTTATCAAGGCCCTTGTGATTACATTAGAACTACCTGGGCAATCAAGGACACTTTTCCATTCAAGATGTTTACATCAATCACAACTGAAGTTCTCTTTTGCCATGTAAGGTAACATAATCAGTCAGGTTCTGCAAATTCGAATGTGGACACCTCTAGGTGTCATTATTCTGCCTACCATTTGGATTATTCCAAATCTTAATTCCTGGGTGACCTCAGAACTTTGTGTCCATATAATTTCAGATAGCTTTAGTAGTTTCTATCAGCATTTACCCCTGGTTGTTGTAGAAATAGGAGACTGAAACCTTACAATTATCTGCTTAGTTCCTAAGCCTACTGTATAGCCTGGCCACATAAAAAGCTTAACATGTAGAAATAACATCTCCAATTCAGAAGAAATCATTCTGTATCAAGGATCATTTACACTTTTCCTCCAAATGAATAAAGTAGAAATTGTTGGCTGGAAATTTCATATGTATAAATGATTTGGTTTGATAGAAACAGATGTCACCCCAGTCTTATACACCGAGATTCCCAGGCATGGCTACACTGGCTAATGATGAAACAAACCATGTGTTAATAGCTGAATAAGGGCATACTTCTTATCACTAATGTCACCCTATTTTTGCAAAGTGCTGCAAGACATTCCGCTGTAATTGAAACCAGGCAAGCTTTGCAGTGGGAATATTCATATTGTTGATCCTATACTAGCTTTCTGTCACAAAGCTCCTTTTCATAATTAGAAGCACAGATACGGTGAGTTTAAAAAGGTTGATGCGGGATTACTACTTTCCACTAAATATGCATTTGCTTTTTCTTCTTTAGTCCAAATGTTATTCAGAGCAGAAATGTGCCTAGCTAAAAGACTATATTTCTTTGTCCTTCATCCAGGTGTGACCACATGGCAAGTACTGGTCATTGAGACAAAAATAAAAGTGTTGTAAAAGACTTCCAAGACATCTGTGGAAAGCAAGCTGGCTTCACTGATAAGAGGGTCCTTTTGTATTCAGGCTTTTCCCCATTTCTGTTTCTTGGCATTCAGAAATGAGGGCTGGAGCTGCAGCAGTATTCTGGACCATGAGTTGACCTTGAAAGTGGAAAGAATGTTAATCAGATAATGGAAAGAAACTAGTTCACTCACGAACATTAAGCCATACCATATTGGCCATTGACTACATCGCAAGGTGTTTTCTGTGAGAGAAAAAACTATATTTTTAAGTTGCTACTGTTTTATTTTTCTCATTGTATATTATATGTAGCAAAACCTAGTTTTAACTAATTAAGAGATGACTGCTATTCATATGAACAGGTGATTTTTTTTCCATCTGCCATTAAGAACCTCCCCCATTGTGGGCTATTTCATGAATACGTATACGAAGCACATACGTTATAATTTTTCTGAGGTCTATCCACATACTTCTTCCTAAAACATCTTTTTCGCCATTATTCCAGTCTTGCTCCTCCCAGATATCTGATCACAATACTAAAGAATTGTCCATTGCTCATGCATACCTAAAGATTCTTATCTCAAGCCACTTCATTCTCCAGGAAGAGGGGCAATAAGCTGTTCTGATTGAAGTATTTTTCTTAAGAAGAGGACTTTCCTATAGGTGTTCAGAATGCTTCTTGATGGGGCACTAATGGCACAGCAATAAACTTTTGGTTGTCAATATCGGTAAAGGTGATTTACATATTTGTAAATCAGACTTCTATTTCCTACCTCATTCAATTAGTCTTAACACGCTTTACATAAATTCCTAAGGGTGAGTTCAGGACACAGAAGTGAAACCAAAGAATTGGAGATGTAAGAACCTTTACTGGCAAATAATTTGTGCTTTCAGAATATTCTTGGGTCTGAACACCTATAAAGTATATTCACTTGAAGATATAGTGCAGCAGTACACACTTGCCTCCAAAGCGAAGTGTATAGATATTATTCAATTGGTGATATCCAGCTTGGGTATGTAGCATGTTCACCTGCTATCCCATAGTCACATGTTCCCACTTTATAAGGATCTAGTATACCAGTAACAGATGAAGGCTCTTTCTTAAAATAAGTACTATTTCTTAAAGAGGGAATAACAAATGAAAAAAAGAAACCAGAGCTGTTAAAATGGTTATTCTATTACGTCTTGTCATGGTTTAATTACAGAAATTCTGAGCAGCATTAGATCTGCTGCATCATAAGGCTGATTATCAAATTGCTCCAACTGAAACCTGAAGGTTAGGTAAAGGACTTATATGTAAAACACTTTCAGTAGCAACTAAGTGAATCAGAGTAGCACACTCATATACAATTTGAATTATATTGAAAATTCTATTAACGTCTTAGTGAAATTGGTTCTATGATACATTTGTCTATATGTTTAAAGGGAATGTCTCAATATGAGACAAATAACTGGACTTGGTGGTGAGGGGGAAAACATCTGTTTTTTATGGACTTTGTCACACATTCTTGGATAAAAATTTTTCTTAACAAAATTTTAATGGAAATATGTTCTACTTACTGTTTCTCCAATTTTTTTTAAACCAAATGGTGGTTTAAAATATGAAATACCATGCCAGGTGATAATAGAATGCTTTTTAAGTTTGCTGCTTATTGTAGGGTGTAAAAAAATCTTTTGTATTAGTCTGTTCTCATACTGCCATAGACAACTATGTGAAACTGGGTAATTTATAAAGAAAAAAGTTTAATTGACTCGCAGTTCACAGGCTTTACAGGAAACATGACAGGGAGGCCTCAGGAAACTTACAATTGTGCTGGAAAACAAAGGGGAAGCAAGCATGTCTTACCATGGGGGAGCCAGGGAGATGGAGAGATGGGAGAAGTGCCACACACATTTAAACCATCAGATCTCATGGGAACTCACTCACAATCATAAGAACAGCAAGGAGGAAATATGTCCCCACTATACAGTCTACTCCCACCAGGGTCCTCCTTCAATTCCACATGAGATTTGGGCAGGGACATTAACCCAAAATATATCACTCTGTCTCTAGTCGCTCCAAAATCTCATGTCTTCCTCACATTGCAAAATACAATTATCCCTTTTCAACTGTCCCCCAGTCTTAGCTCATTTCAGCATTAACTCAAAAGTCCACAGTCCAAAATCTCATCTGAGACAAGGTAAGTCTCTTCTGCCTGTGAGCCTATAAAATTGGAAATAAGTTACTTTTAAAATGCAATGTGAACACAGGTATTGAGTAAATGCTTCAATTCCAAATGGCAGAAATGGATAAAACAAAGGGGCTACAGGCACCATGCAAGTCCAAAACCCAGCAGAGCAGTTGTTAAATCTTAAAGCTGCAAAATAATCTCCTTTGACTCCATATATCACATTCAGAACATGCTGATGTGAGCCAACTAGAGTTGGCTCCCAAGGCCTTAGATAGCTCTGTCTCTGTGGCACTGCAGGGTACAGCCCCCAAGCCTGCTTTCACAGACTGGCATTGAGTGCCTGCAGTTTTTCTAGGCATGTGGCACAAGCTGTTGGTAAATCTACCATTCTTGGGTCTGGAAGATGGTGACTCTCTTCTCATAGCTCCACTATGCAGTGCCCCAGTGGGGACTCTGTGTGGAGGTTCCAACCCCACATTTTTCCTCCATGCTCTTTTAGCAGAGGTTCTCCATGATGGCTCTGCTCATGTAGAAGACTTTTGCCTGGACATCCAGGTGTTTCCGTATATCCTCTGAAATCCAGGCAGAGGTTCCTAAACCTTAATTCATGTCTTCTACATGCCCACAGGCCCAATACCAAATAGAAGCCACCAAGGCTTCAGGTTTGCACCCTCTGAAACAACAGCCTGAGGTATACCTTGGCCCCTTTTAGCCATGGCTGGAGCTGGAGTAGCTGGGAAACAAGGTGTCATGTCCCAAGGCTGCACAGAACAACAGGACCCCAGGCTCAACCCATGAAACCGTTTCCCCAGCGACACCTCCAGGCCTGTAATCGGAGGGGCTGGCCATGAAGATCTCTGACATACCCTGGAGACATTTTTCCCCATTATCTTGGCTATTAACATTCAATTTCTTATTGCTTATTTAAATTTCTGCAGCCAGCTTTAATTTCTCTCCAGAAAATGGATTTTTTTTTTCTGCCGAATTGTCAGACTACACATTTTCCAAATTTTTATGCTCTGTCGCCTCTCAAATGCTTTGCTGCTTAGAAATATCTTCCACTGGATACTGCAAATCATCTCTCACAAGTTCAAAGTTCCACAGACCTCTAGGGCAGGGACAAAATGCTGCCAGTCTCCTTGTCAAATCACACCAAGGGTCATTTTTACTCTGGTTCCCAAGAAGTTCCTCATTTCCATCTGAGACCACCTCAGCCTAGACTTCATTGTCCATATTGCTATCAGCATTTTGGTCAAAGACATTCAACAAGTCTCTAGGAAATTCCAAATTTTCCCATATCTTCCTGTCTT
>NW_016107366.1:2909515-2967902 GCF_001604975.1 Cebus imitator | reverse complement strand
CTGTTATCCAGTTCCAAAGTTTCTTCCACATTTTCAGCTATCTTTTGAGTAGCACCCCACTCCTGGTACCAATTTTCTGTATTATTTTGTTCTTAAGCTTCTATAAAGAACTACCTGGGACTGGGTAATTTATGAAGAAAATACGTTTATTTGACTCACAGTTCTGTAAACTTAACCGGAAGCATGACTGGGAGGCCTCAGCACACTTAAAATAATGGCTAAAGGCAAAGGGGAAGCAAGGACCTTCTTCGCATGGTGGCAGAGAAGAGAAGGAGAACAAAGGGTGAAGTGTCACATACTTTTAAACCATCAGATCTGATGGGAACTCACTACCACAAGAACAGCAAGGGAGGTATCTGCAACCATGATCCAGTCCCCCCCCCACCAGACCAACTCGACATGAGATTTGGTTGGGGACATAAATCCAAACTATATTATCATTAGATCAATAACAGCATACCAGATGCTAGGGTGGTATATTAATTAGCATCAGTAAGAAAAACATATTTGGGATAGTAGTTGCAATTGGAAAACCACCTAATTAAGTTCATGATAAAATTCTGTACTTCCTTGGACAAATACATCTTCTGTCTTAGTCAAACTGAAGAGTTAAGGGAGACTATAATAGGCATTATCATTTCTGAAAATCTCCAGTTTTCTGATGTGTGATTCTCAGAAAAATGTAGTTTTGGTTTTGATTCAACATAGAGTTTAAAAGATTCCATTTGGTCTTTCTTATAATCATGAATTTCCCAAAATAAGAATTCAGGTATAAATGTGTTTTAGCTGAGAAAGTGTATCTCTCAGTATTCACTCAGAAATGTTGTAAGTTCACCCATCATAAGCCTCTTCCACATTTTCTGGTGGCTCAGGGATGTTACAATTACAATCTGCCACAACAAGTATCTGATATTTTGCAAAGTAATCTTCATATTTCCTTTATGCTGCACACTGTTACTTGGGTAAATATGTACAAGTCACTTTGGAGCAGGATAAGAGAGTCATAGAAAGTATATGTGACTTGATTACAATAACCTTCTTCAACTGAATCCAGGCCCACTTTATTCACAGATACTTGGGGCCTTGAATTAACAGGTAAAGGTTTGTAATTCTCTATTTGCATTACATAAAATGCAATCTATAAGCATTTTCTTCTCTCACTAATTCAGCAGATAAAAGTTAATGTAGCAAACCTGAGACTGTTATCCACAGAAAAGTCCTAATTATACAATTGGCATTTGGTTGACTTCTGTGGACTTAACACTTGGGGAGGGTTCTTACCATTCCCAGAACTGATAAAAATGGCTCACTATGCCTAGATGCTTTATACTAACAACCTGGTTTCTGCTGAACACCTGTTTCACTTCTGGGGGTCTGGAATTTTGGTACATGATAGGCAAAGAATGCCTACATGACTAGTCTCTAGGCAAAACCCTGAGCACTGAGTTTCTACTAAGCATCCTCAGTATAGAGAATTTCACACATGTTGTCACAACCCCTTGCTGGAAGAATTAAACATGTCCTGTGTGACCACTGGGAGAAAACTCTTGGAAGCTTGCACTATGTTTCCTCTGGATTTTCCCATATGCACATTTTCCGTTTGCTGTTTTGCTGTGTATCCTTTGGCTGTAATACATCATAGCCATGAGTACAACTCCATGCTGTGTGCTGTGAATCCTCCTGTTCATTCACTGAGTCTGGGCATGGTTGTGGGGCCCTCAAACATATTTCTCTAAGACGTTGATTTAAAAATGATTTATGGGCTCCTCTAGGATGAGCAGGGTGGTAGGTGAGTTACATATTTAAAGTCCATTGCATGATTTCCATTTCCCCAAACTATTGGATTCATTTTTGTACACAGAATTAAGAAAAAATTAGTATCTCACCTTCATTTATCGCTGAGTCCAAGTTAGACCAACATGCACAAAAATTTGAACAATGTTCCACTACTAGAATTAGAAAAAAAAAATCCAGAAATTCTGGCAAGTATACCTGCACTAATAAACTCAGTTTGTTCCAAAATGTTATTCTTCTCTTAGTCAAGCATCATCAGATTTTATTCCCTATTCTCAATATATTTCATGTATATAGATGACAAAAATTTTTCTAAATTTTAATTTTTTGGTGTGTGTTATGTAGTTGCTCTTCCATTTCCACCAAGATATCTGCATTTGATTCTAGATACAATTACAAATACAATTCTAGACACAATTACAAATACAATTCTAGACAATAGGGAACAAGTGTGAAGCCAAAGCCAAGAGAAGAATTTGCTTTACTTCCCTTGTAATTTCCTCAATTTAAGACATTACTACTTATTTAATAAAGAGCAACCCAGTCTTATCATCAAGGAGAAAAGAAGACTCTCATTAGTAAGGAGTCTCTGTAAGATTTGAAAGATTTTGATATATTGAAAAATCTCTTATCATGTGTCCGTTTCTCAGAATCCAACCCTTATGAGATCAGTGCCTTAAGTTTTACAAACGAGTCCTAAGCAAAGTTGTAAAATAACACTTTAATTCAAAAATCTGAAGAGTAAAGCTTCACGTTAGGTCTTCAGTCACTTCAAATTGTAGCATTAGAACATGAGAGATTAACTAGGCTAGAAATGGGAAGCCTGTGATGCATTAGTTTCGTGCCTACTCCGAAAAATTGTTTGAACTGGTCATTTCTTTTTTTTAACTAACCATATTCAATCTTAGCAGTTATCTCACACTGACATTTCTTCTGCCTTCATACCCTTCTATGAAATAGGCAATTCTATCCTCCACCACTTATTTTCATTGGGTACATATTTCCAGAAAAATGTACATGATAATTTGGTTATTTATCTACTCTATGAGTGTCCTTTTATTCAAATCCTCATTGTTACATTTGTGGTCCCTGTAACTCTGAATATTGCCAGGTAGTAAATCTACCCAAATTCTCTATATCTAGATACTATTACCTGTAATAGCCAAATCTTGAATGCAAGTAGTATCAACCAATTCTAGCTAAGTTCAATAAAAATGGTATTTGTTAGAAAGTATGGGGTGGCTCGTGTCAATGAAAAAATCCAGAAAATTGGTCTCAGAAAAGAATAAAAAATCAAGGATATCGAAGCAACTGAATTCATGGTCAAGAGCATAATAACATAGTAACAATTTGGCTACATAGCTCCTTCTACCACCATTGGGCACTGCTTACATCTCCTTTACTGAAATGTCACTATTAGGAGCAGAAGAATGAATTCTAAACTGTTTCTCTTTTTGATCCTGATTTTTATATTGCATTAGTAAAGTCTTCGAGGAAAAATCAGATTGTCTAAGCTTAGGTTAGCTGCCTACATGCATGTTGTATCTCACTTTCTCAGCTTTTGCAAGAGTATTCAAATATGTGCAGATTCCCTCCCTCACAGAAAAACTTATACTATGATGTTTTTCCAAAATATGCTGCCCATTCTCTGAATTCCATTCCTACTTCTGGTGTTTATAAATTTCATTATTTCAACCCCAGGAACTTGAATACATTTAAGTGGCATTACACTGTAGAAACAGAATATTAAAGGTAAATAAAGTTAATCACCACTTAATTAAAAATAATTTAAGAATCAATCAGATTTGGAGTGTTGGTTTTGGCTTAATGGTAAAATGTTTCCCATAGTATACAGACATTATTTTGGGGTGCTTCTCTGGATACAAATGGAAAGTGACATAAATATAAAGAGCTGCAGCAAGTTGATAAAATCTGTAAGCAAGACCTATTAATGAAATTAAACACAAAACACACATTTAATGGCGGTGTTGTTGACAACACATCTTGAGAAAAGGATTCCTATTAAATATTGCCTTCTTCACTCTTTATTGAAGAAGTATAATATATATGACTGTATCATCTTTTTTTTCATTGGTAGTCCTAGATTTATGATATAAATTGCATGAACTTTTAGCTATGCCTAGACTTTACTACTACTGTTGGTACTCCATCTACTATTAGCTAATAGGTACTCAGGTTCGTTATGTGCCATATCTGGTTCCAAAATCTTTTCATGCAGTAATTCATGTTTTGCCTCCTTTTCCAAAATCCTTATGATTTCTTGATTATTGTTTTCATTGTGATGAATGTAAAAGGGAATTATTTCTTAATCTAGAAACACAGTCTAAAAACTTTTAGCTCAGTAGTAATTGGCTTTTGTTTATTATTTCTCATGGAAATATAATCAAATAGGTCTTGTTTTTCAAATGTTTATTGTTTGCAGAGTATATTGTAAAGAGCACGCAATATATATAAATCCTGTGAGTCATTTCTAGTGAGTCTGTAGAGACGTCTGCCACCATGTTCATTGTATTTTCATATAACTCTCAGCTTACAATAGGATAAAAATGACATTGCTAAATTCTGATACTCCAGAAGGCTATGTTACTTAAAATTAGAACTCATATAAACTTTAGGCAGTTTTTGGTCCATGTTTGCAGTCTTCTTTTAAAAAATTCTTTGTATCCACATTGCAACACCTAGAGGATATTTTTCTTTATGTAAAATACTCAGTAATAGCTTTTTATCAGATAATACTGCAAAAAAATCAGTCAGATTTCATCTTAACTAATATGTCTGGAGAAGTACCGTTTCCCCATTCCTTTATCTCCCTTTGATAATCAACACGTTAATGTGCTAAAACACCTGTTTGAAAGTACCATTTTTGGTGAATCTTACCTTACTAAAAAAGCATTTGTTTATTCTACAGAAAAAAGAATATAAACTATGACATAACTTCCAATTTTCTTGATATCCATTTTGCCATATTCACTTAAATGATGTCTATGAATTTCCTCTTTAAAACATAAAGTTGGTGATTAATACTAAGCCTACTATTTTTTAAAAGAAACAACAGTAATTTATTTAGCTTACGATTCTGTAATTTATATATTTATTCTTTTGTTCTTTCAAAGGTTTTTAATATGATTTATGGTTTTCCAGACACTGTTTTACTTTGATAAGTTTTAGCAATTTTCTTTTAGAACTCCTAATTCATTTGTTAATGTATATTTCCCTTACTTAATCAGAACTGTGTTCAGATTTATCTTTTTGACAAATATTATTCATAAGCCTTCTTTGGACCACAGTCTGTGATAAGTGCTGAGGTCGCATTGGTCAGCAATGGAAGAAGAGAGGTACACCGGGGTTCACACTGTATAAGTCATCTAGCAAATGCAGTGAACATGAGTAAAAGAACTATGGGGTAGTGGTAGTGTTGGATAAATTCTAGACAACACACATAGGAGCCAGTATACCAGATCAGAGAAATTGAATTTATACTCTAAGGATGGTGTCAAAAGATAAAATTACTGAAGAAAATGAGGAGTAGATTGAGCATGGGCTTATAATTGTAAGAAATTTTACTTTATACTAAACACAATAGAGAGCTTTAAAGGGATTTTTGCAGAAACATTAATTGATCCCATTTCCTATAGTGTGAGGAATGAATGTGGAAGCAAGAAGAGGAGGGAGATCATTAAAGTAACACAGGAGAAAGGAATTGCCAGGCCTCAAGGAATCAGTGCCTTGGAAACTGAGATAAATCGATTGCCTTGAGAAATATTTAGGACGGAGACACTCTGATACTTTGTGATTGATTATGTACAGGGTTATGGGAGAGGAAATGATCATCAGGTTCCATTATGAATATTGAACATATCACCCATATGCATCATCTTGCTTAGCAAATGGTCTACGGTGTTTTCTTCTCCATTCCTTAGCCCCATGAAGCTTATTTTAAAAGGTTTTTAGTGTATCATATGTATCTATAGGTGGAAATGTTTGATTCAATCTAAGAAACAAAGCAAAGTCAGAAACAAAAGAAGGAGCACTGGAAATAAAAAGTCTGAGATGTAAGAGTCTCATGAGACTCTTCATCTTTGGTAAAGCAGATATTGCTTCCATGAGAATCTTACACACCCATTCAACAATCCAAGGATAAAACCAGGACCCAGAGTCACAAAGATAGCACTGGGGAATATGCTGAGAAAGTAAGTGCCCCTTACCACACCCTCACTCAAGGAGTAGGAGTGGCATTTGCATAAACAGAGAAATCTGTTTGTATTTTCAAGTCCAAGGCTTGTCTGGTTTCTATGCCTATACTCTAAAAACATCATGTAGTACTGCCTCTTTTAAGACAAAGGAGTGAATATTTTGTATACAGGATTGGAAAGGATCATTTTAAATTGGAACTTGACTTGGATGATGCAAATATTGATCAAGTATGAAATACTTAACATTTAGACTGCCGTCTTTCTCAGCTTCTTGTGTCTTCCTTTTTCTGTGAATCAGCTAACATTTTTAGTGGTTGTAGGCTTTTTCCTACGTGAACTCCTTAACGTTAACATGTATGGCTGCCTTCCCTGAGAAAACTGACTCTTCTCAGCTCCAGGTCTAAACATTTGGGGAAGGACTCTGACAGGCTTGATTTGGTCCAGAAGACCACACAGAAGCAACGACCTCTGAATAAGGGAAAATATCAGTGTTCTGGTGGGCCTTTTTAGGCCGGATATCTTTTTCTGGGACAGTTAGCTAGAAATAAAATGGCAGGGTTCTATAATTCAGACATCTTTATATTCCCAGAAAGAATTTATTTTAGAGAGGCAGACTCAAGATTTTCTAAATTATGAAGTATATTTAAGTCTACACTTATGAAAACTAAACAAATATAACAAAATTTAAAATTTACATTAAAAAAATTAAGAATATTACCGGGTACAGTGGCTCATGCCTATAATCCCAGCACTTTGGAAGGCCAAGGCAAGCGGATCATGAGGTCAGGAGTCCAAGACCAGCCTGGTCAAGATGGTGAAACCCCATCTCTACTAAAAATACAAAAAAATTAGCTGGGCATGGTGGCAGGAACCTCTAATCCCGGCTACTCAGGAGGCTGAGGCAGAAAATTGCTTGAACCTGGAGGCAGAGGTTGTAGTGAGCCGAGATTGCGTCACTGCACTCCAGCCTGAGCAACAGAGTGAGACTCCCTCTCAAATAAATAAAAAATAAATAAGCATATTTATGATAAATTTATAATAAAGCAATTTAAAAATAACCATTGATTTTATATCATTAATAAAGTTCATACATGAAGAAGATATTTTAAAAATAGAATTAACAATTATGTTCTTTTGTCATATTAATCTATTATTTTATTCTTTTCCAAAATAACTAGTAGCATAAGTTGTTTCCAGATGTCATGCTTCTATTTGACAATATGAGACAATATCTCAAATATATAATCGGTATTCTCAGTCGAAATTATGCTGTTTAATCAAAATAAAATGTAAACATTATACCTAGAGCAAATATAAAACATATTGAATAAATAAACATGCCAATGATTTCTGAGATGCCAAACCTTCAGAATTCATTCACTCATAGATAAACGTTTGTTGTCTAGAACATGATATAATTTTTTGGTTTTTCTCAACTTAAAAATGCTAAAATTTCATTTATTTGTGCTGATTCACAACTCTACAAATAAAAGAAATACACAATTGCACTGACTTAACAATGCAAATAACATTCACGAGTATTAAGGTTAGACAAAAATGTGTTTCTGAACTCCCTCAACAGAATCCATTTTGGGAAAAACATATAACCTGGCAGTGTGCCTGGTTGCCTATCATATTCACTCTCTCTGATTCGAGACTATCATTTGCTGATTTTTCTAACAGAGAGGGAACTACAGAATTTCTTTATTTGCTCTCTCTGTTTATTTTCTTCTAGTATTGCTTAGGCTTCTCTTCCAACATTGACATAAAAACAAGGAGAATGGACGCTGATCCTATCTTTAAAAAAAAAAAAAAAAAAGAAAGAAAGAAAGAAAAAAAATCAGTACCTATCTAACAAATAAAGGGTTAAGATTTTGCAAAAACAATACTTTTCCTTCCTTCCTTCTTCCCTTCCTTCCTTCTTCCCTTCCTTCCTTCCTCCTTTCCTTTCATTTTTTCTTTCCTTTCCTTTTGTTGTTCCTTCCTTCCCTCCTTTCTTCCCTTTCTTCTTTCCTTTCTTTTTTCTTCTTTGTGAAGAATTTAAAAAATTACTCAACTACTTTAATTTTTTAAACTAGAATATGCATGCAGGTAAAAATCAAAACTTGATTTCTACTAGAAATGCATGTTATCCAGGTATTTTATTATATAAAATAAATATGTCAGTATATATTACCAGATTTCTGAAAAATAATAGGTTAAATGGTTTGGAGTGCTAAGTTAGCACTTCTACAAAATTTACTGAAATAACTGATAAATTAATCTGGATGTCAGAAATGTAGTGAATCAGAAAGAATAAAATGCCTATAAGCAGAACTACAAAACATTGCTCAAAGAAATCAGAAATGACACAAACAAATGGAAAAAAAATCCATACCAATGGATAGGAAGACTCAATGTAAGAAAAATGGCCATACTGCCCAAAGCAATTTATAGATTTAATACTATTCTTACTAACCTACTACTGAGATTTTTAGCAAAACAGGAAACAAAGATTAGTTTACAATTTATATAAAATCAAAAAAGAATACAAATTGCCAAGGTAATCCTAAACAAAAAGAACAAAGCTGGAGGCATCACACTACCCAACTTCAAACTATACTCCAGGGATACAGTAACCAAAACAGCATGGTACTAGTACAAAACAGACATGGGGACCAATGGAACAGAATAGAGAATCCAGAAATAAGGCCACACACCAACAGTTATCTGATCTTTGACAAACCTGACAAAAACAAGCACTGTGGAAAGGATCTCTTATTCCATAAATGATGCTGGGATAACTGAATAACTATATCCAAAAGATTGAAACTGGACTCCTTTCTTATACCAAACCTGAAAATAAACTCAATATGGATGAGAAATATAAATGTAAAACTCAAAAATATAAAAACCCTGAAAGACAACTTAGGCAATACTACTCAGGACAAAGCAATAGGCAAAGATTTCATGATGAGGACACCAAAAGCAACTGCAACAAAAGTGAAAATTGACAAATGGTAACGAATTAAATTAAAGAACTTCTAGACAGCAAAAGAAACTATTAACAGAGTGACCAGACAACCTACATAATGGGAGAAACCTTTGCAGACTATGCATCTGACAAATGTCTAATATCCAGCATCTATAAGGGACTTAAAGAATTATCTACAAGAAAAAAAAAAACAATTAAAAAGTGGGGCAAGGGACATAAACAGACACTTTTTAAAAGAAGACTACATGCACCCGATAATTATATAAAAAGCTCAACATCATTGAGCATTAGAGAAGTGCAAATCAAAACCACAATGAGATACCATCTCATACCAGTCAGAATGACTATTACTAAAATGTCAAAAAAATAAAAGTAAAAGATACTGGTGAGATTGCACAGAAAAAGGAATGCTTATACCCTGTTGGTGGGAGTGTAAATTAGCTCAACCATTGCGGACGACAGTGTGGTAATTCCTCAGAATCCTAAAAACAGAAATACCATTTGACCCAGTGATCCTATATCTGAGTATATACCAAAAGGAATGTACATCATTCTATTACAAAGGCACATGTACATGTATGTTCACTGTAGCACTATTTATAGTAGCAAAGACAAGGAATCAACCAAAATGCCCATCAATGATAGTCTGGATAAAGAAAACAAAATGCATATGTATTTTGGTACATATACAAATACATGGTACATATACACCATAGACTACTATGCAGCCATAAAAAGAGAAAATGTCCTTTGCAGGGACATGCCTCAAGATGGAGGTCATTATCCTTAGCAAACTAATCCAGGAACAGTAAATCAGATACCACATGTTCTCACCTATAAGTGGAAGCTAAATGATGAAAACACATGGACACATAGAGGGGAACAAAACACAGTGGGGCCTATCAAAAAATGGAGAGTGGGAGGAGGGAAAGGATCCAGAAAAATAATTAATGGGTACTAGGCTTAATACCTAGTACTAAGGTGAAGAAATAATCTGTCCAAAAACCCCCACAATGCACATTTACCTGCATTAAAAAACCTGTGCATATACTCCTGAGCTTAATATAAAAGTTAAAAAAATTCCTTTAAATATATTTTAAAAAGAAATGTGACAAATGATATATTTTGATGAAAATGAAAAGTAACACTTTGGCAACTTTTCACAGTATCTTCAACTTGGAATGAAAGAGAATTCAAATAAGCTTATCTTGGGGACAGAAAAATAAACTACAGTATACCCTACCATACTATGAGATATCTTGTGATAGAAATATGACTAATATTTTGAATTTATAAAAACAATAAAATCTGGTAAATAAAGTTTTATTAGTGAGAGTAAAATAGCAAGTTCAGTGGTTGTTATTTTAAAATTTCTCAGTGAAGGGAGGTGAAATGGGAGATATTTTAGTGCTCAGAGAATAATTTGAGATAGAAAATGCGTATTAGGCCAGGCGCGGTGGCTCACACTTGTAATCCCAGAATTTTGGGAGGCCAAAGCGGACTGATCACTTGAGATCAGGAGTTCAAGACCATCCTGGCCAACATGGTGAAACCCTGCCACTACTAAAAATACAAAAATTAGCGGAGCCTAGTGGCAGGAGCCTGTAATCTCAGCTACTCAGGAGACTAAGGAAGGGTAATTGCTTGAATCTGGGAGGCAGAGATTACAGTCAGCTGAGAGCATGCCACTGCAATTCAGACTGGGCAACGAGGGGAGGGGGGGCAGAGAAAGAAAAAAAGGGGAAAAGAAAATGAGAAAATGTGTATTAATCTCAGAATAGGAGATTAAAAATGACAGCGATTGGAAATACAGCTGGGAGTTCAGATTGGCTAATCTACCAGTAAGTAGGAGCATTGCAAAGAAAATAAATGTTTTGATCACAGGTAAATTACTTAATCTCTTTGAGCATTAATTTTCGACAAATTTAAATGCAATAAAAGAAACTGTCTGGATATCCTATATCATCCAGTTCTGTGTTACCCCTGAAACTGTCTTGGCCGCCCAATGTCTTTGTTGTGAAGATTAATACTAGTTTCACCATAAAATAGGTGTCCTACAATTTTTCCAATTCTTTATTTTGTTTTCATCTTTATTATTCTTTTTTTCCAACTCCCATTTTATCTTCTTGTTCCTTTGCTAACTTTCTGGAACAGATTTGTTTGTTTTCTTCTTTCTTATTTGTGCATGTGTGTAATTAGTTTTCCTCTGAGGGCTGTCATAGTGCTACAGGCATTCTGATATGTAATGTTTTCATTACTGTTATATTTTAGTATACTAAATAAACTGCAGTTGTACCTCAGGTTTTGACTCAAAAAATTATAAGAGAAAGAGTATTTTTGTATGTTTACTTATTTATATAGCTAGATGGCATAACATTTTTTCAGATTCTGTTTTGTTTTTGAGACAGAGTCTCGCTCTGTTGACAGGCTGCAGTGCAGTGACATGATCTCGGATCACTACAACCTCTGCCTCTCAGGTTCAAGTGATTCTCCTGCCTCAAGTTCCCGAGTAGCTGGGATTACAGGCATCTGTCACAATGCCCAGCTAATTTTTGTATTTTTAGTAGAGACGAGGTTTCACCACATTTGCCAGGATGGTCTCAATCTTTTGACCTCCTGTTCTGCCCGCCTCAGCTTCCCAAAGTGCTGGGATTACAGGCATGAGGCCCAGATTCTGTTTTTCATTCCCATTTTTTATTTCATTTTGTATGTAGATAGTGTGATGTTTCTAAACTTTGTGATTTTATTTGCAAATTATTTTTTCTTTTGAGGACTTCAGATGACCAGGGAAAGTTACCTACTGATGTGCCTGTGTTGACATCAAACAGAAGAATAATTATCACCTTGCATGAATTATTTTACTTCTCTGAAAGAGTAGAAGTATCTATAGTTTTTTTTAATTTTAGTTTTAAATATCAGCATTTTTCTTCACACTTTGTTGTGAATGGGAGGAGTGGTTTTAGCACAGGGAAAATGTAGAATAGATGAGTTTACCTGAGATAATTACTACTAAGTAAGGTTTAAAGATGAAAACTGATTTTATGTCTGGGAAAGACTGTAATGAAATAGACATAAATACAGACTGCAGTGCCTAAAGAAACTTACATACGTCTACGTTTTAATTATATAAAACTGACCTCTCTTATCATTGTCTCATCCTGGAACAGAAGACCCAGATTAGTCTGGCTTTGGCCAGAGTACAGTATCCTAGAGAGCTGAGTCTGCTCTCAGACAGCTTTGGAATGTTGAACTGTGAGAGAAATTCTGAAAGAAACATCTCAACGGCGCAACCTGGGAAGCCTGTCCCAGCAGAATAGCCAAGGCTTTGAAGGCTCCTATGCTCTGGTTTTTGTAAGATATGGTAAATTTCCAATTAGTAATTTTAGTTCTTTATGAATTTTTCATATAAACATATTACAAGGCTTTTCTGTTCTCTTTTTCTTTTCTTTTTAAAAAATAAATTAGCAGCTTTTATTTTCATTATGAATGTATTCAGCTAAGTGCTTCATGCTGTGATTTCTTTGGAGAAAGGGCTTGATGAACACTGAGCTGAATTGAACATAACCTTTCATTTTAACCAGACATATTATGCTCCTCTTCTATTCAGTTTGTGATGTTTTCTAATGTTTCAGTAATTTTTACTATACTCCTAAAGTCTATCAAAAGATACAGACAGGATGAATTCACCTTCTATTCTTTGTTTCTCGGGAAATGTCTTTTGTTCTTCCTAGAAGACAAACAGATTTTCCTTTACTAAAGGTCTTAGCTACAGTGAAATCTGCATGGCCTCTGCCTTATAGAGTTAGCCTTAACATCTCATCTACATGATTACAATGCTTCAGGAACATCACGTTTCTGCAGATATGGCTTTAGTGTAGCCTTTCAATTAATCATTCTTTCTTCCCTGTGTTCCTTGCTCTCTGGGAATGGTTTCAGTACATCAGAATAGAATAATATCACCCATTATATTTGAAGCATGAGAAAAGAAAAGCAAATACTGACTGTGCAGAACTAAAAAGAAAAACATGCCAAGCACCAAATCCCTTCTCTGTCTGCAGTTTGTAAATGGCACAATAGTAAGTTACGTTGGTTGGCATTTGTAACTAAAGAACAGAGCAGATGGTAAAGACTTATTTAAAATTAAAACAGAAAATATTTATTTAAAAGAATTGCACTGCCAAGATGTAATTTATTTGGTGTAGGGGCCAGGCATGTGTTCAATAAAGCTTGTTCTAAGCTAAATTGAAATAATATACTACACATTGATAGGCCCTCATCTAAGTGAATTTTTATTTAAGAAATCTACATTGACAGAAAAAGATTCTCCAGTGCATTCACCATGTATCACCCTGAAATGTTAAGAACATTTAAAACTCAATTATTGTCTGGTTTTCAAGAAATAATCCATATAGGACCCTGACAACCAGATATTAATTATTGGATTGATGTTTGAAAGAAAAGACAACCTGATTTCATTTGAAGTATGCAGGGAAAAGATATTGAACTTGATATTCCTCAGTGGGAACAAGAAAAAAGCCCTGGACAGTAAGTCAAGTGATTTGACAAACAGATTAAGTTTCCTAGATCATTAGGCACTGCATGGCTATTTCTTAATTTTCTGTGACTGATGCATTTCTTTGACATTCCTACCCTGAAAATTGGGTTAAACTGATGAACCACATTTTTGCTGTTAAAGCGCAATTGATAGAAATATAGAAGTGAAGATTCAGAAGCATTTACATTGCTGGATATCTCCAGAATAGAAGTTGCAAACTGCAAACTGAAATACCTGTAGGGTTAAGGTAGGTATAGGACAAAAGATGCACATTTTATACTGAAGACTTTTCTTTCCTATTAAACATTAATACGTATTTCTACAGGGAAATGTATTCTCTGTTTCTCTCTTTTTTGAAACACTAGCTCATTCAGATTTGTTTTTCCTTTGTGAACCTTAGCTAGAAACATATAAACAGGGAAGTATTTATTTACTTTAAAAAGAAAAACTCAAGAAATTTGATGATGAGCGATAGCCTACCTTCAGCCTCTCTGTCAAGGGGAATTGGAAAGTATATGTCCTGTCTAAATGGCATAGCTGCAATGCTGATACAGTATTTCCAAATGTGTTCACTTTCCCTCCAAAAAAAGAAGAAAATAAAATCTTTAGTGGAAATATTGTTATTTTTCTAAAATGTTGATATAATTTAAACATTTTTTTAAATGTCATAAAGAAAAACATTTTAGATCTAACAATACTGGTCTTCAGATAAAGTTGTGCACAGGGAGAGTTCTCTCAAACATTGTGTTTATTTAAATGGGTATTGATGGAGTCCCATAATGTAAAAAGGCAAGCAAATTAGAGTTTGACTCTATTAAAGTGAAAAGCCAAAAATCGCAAAACTGAATAGAATTCAGTACTCAAACTATGAATTTAAGGAATTTTTAGATATTACCTACATTCCCTAGTATACCTATGATGAACAAACTAAATACAAGTAATTAAACAGTCAAAGGTTTCTTATTTTTGTATATGAGTCTTGATCCAGTTGCTTTAGCTGTCTTTAGAGTTAATTTTCCTAGCATGATTGGGAAGAATAATTACATCAAAATGTTTACAGTATCCCTTTATATGAACCTTTGTATAAAATTCTATGAGATATTCTTTATTTAGGGTTTCAGGTTTTTTGTTTGTTTTATACTCATTCAGCTGCTGAAAACTATAAATTAACCACTGAGGAATAATTACCCAGAAACTAAAACTTCTTACTACATGCAGGCTTTGGATGAGTTATTTACCTTCCAAACCATCTGTAAAATAGAAACAATATGAGTACTAACCTCTCAGGAATGTAAGGGTTAAGTGACATCATATAGAAAATGCTTAAATCATGGTCTGGCACAGAAAGCACTCAATAAATGTTAGTTCTCAGTATAAACGTAAAATATTATTAATTAACAACTTCTTTTCTGGTACAGAAGATGTAAATGAGGAGGAGTTTCTAGTCCATTGGATACAATTTTTCTCTCAGCCTCCAGTTAAGAAGTGAAAAGTATAGCGACTCTAACAGCTTACACTCAGTAATCGAAATGACATTTATAAAGAAAAGGTAATGAATTACATCTGAGCAATGGGCTGATATTGAAACCAATGTGATAGTTGTAGAGATGAAGCCGAGACAGCTGATAACTCATCATTAGAACCAAAACACCCACAAAGTCAGGTAGAGTAAATACCTAAGTCATAAATTCAAACCAAGAGATCATGAGTCGACCCTTGTGGTTGAGATAGATGACCAAAAAAACCCAAAAACCCAATGAAATACTGCCAGACTAAATCATTTCAATCACTGGAATCCTCACGGCATGAATTTATTCCAAAACAGTTGCCTTATGGTTGATGCAGTTGCTCATGCAGGAATAATGAATAAAAGGGAAGTTGTTCATATCTTTCTGTAGGATGGTAAGCTGCTAATCAAATTGTCAGTCAAATGAAAAGCAGAAGACTGAGGAAGTCACCGAACTTGCCAAAGGTACTAAGCTACCATGGAGTAAAAATAGGAATTCAAATGTGTACCTCTCACACTCAAGAAATAATGTTCTTTTATTTCTATCTTACCATTTAAGGAATAAGAGATTTTTCATTTAATGATCACTAAAAAGCAGTAGTTTGAACAAGCAAATATGTAGGTGGAGAACAAAAATTTCCACACAAGCACACTATACTAATTTACCAACTGGAAAGGCACATTAGCCATTTGTTCATAGGCATTATTCAGCTGCTGGGCTTATTTGTAACATATTTAAGGTCAGGCACGGATTTGGAAACCAAATAAATGGTTTTTTATCTCAATTATATACTGGGATCTTAATATTTTTTGAGAAATATTGTATTTTTAAGTAGCCAAAAGCATATCAAAAACACATCATCTTTGCATTTTACTCTGACAAAAAAGAAGGAAATTGCTATTATTACGCTGGTTGTATTTAGAATAATAATGACAGCCACAGAAGAAATGTACAAGTGTATTGAATTCACTTATCTATACTGAAGGAACAAAATATGTGTAAATAAAAAAGGCTGACCTATTAAATGGATTAAGGATTTTCTTCCATGGGTGACTAAAACATAACAGTTTCCACTAACTCAGAAAATTACTTTGTAAGAATTGTCCGAGTTCATTTCAGTGTTATATTTTCTGTGCTTGTCACAGATGGACAATTCAAAGCCTTTTCTACTGATTCAAATATAAATGCATAATCTTGAAATAGTCTTCCTTCCAAACAAGACCTCATAATTCACTTGTAAGGGTTGCATGAACAATTTAGTGAACTATGTGGCTAGAGTTCTAACTCAATTCACTGTCCACCTAAATTATATTATTTTAAATGTGGGAAAAAATTATGCCTTAACCCCTCAATATTTTATCAAGATTTCCTAATATGTCATCTAATAATTAATAAATAACTTTCCAAATATAACCATTAGTCTACTGAAAGTGTCCACTTCAGACCTACTACGTGACTATTCTTTCCACCCAGAAATAGATATGAAGAAGATACATGCACTCTGATTTTCAGCAATTTGACAGAATAACATTATAGAAGATATCTACAGTGATCAGAGAATTAAACATGTTATTGATAAATTAAACAATAAATCTACAAATATTTTGCAGTTTAAATCACAGCTATGAAAGATATACCTATAATACCCCTTAAATTCAAAGAATATAATCAATGCAATAAGGTCCAAAATAGATCCTTTCTGAATCAAGAAAGTATAAAATTCTTGTGGTGCATATTTGTTTTGTTTTTCAAAACCCACTCACATTTCTCTTGCTAAGAACATTTGTTTCTTTTCTATGCATCCTCTTTTGGCTACATAAATACTGCCACCTTCTCAACAACAAAAACACAAAGTTGGGCAAAAGAACTTGTATATACGTTTCCCCAAAGAAGATATACAAATGGCCAACAAGCACATAGTTAGATGCTTCACATCATTAGTAATTAAGGAAGTCAAGTCAAAATCACAATTAAATTTAATGCATACCTACCAGGATGGCTATAGGGAAAGAAAAAATTAGAAAATAACAAGTCTTGAAGAACGTGGAGAAATTAGAAACTTTGCTGGTAGGAATGTAAAATTTTACAGATACTATGAAAAACAGTTTGACAATTTCTTCAAAAGTTAAACAATTACCAGAGTACCCAGAAAGTCCATACTTGGATCTATAACATAAATAATTGAAAACTCACACTGAAACACTTATAAGTGAATATTCACAGCGGCACAATTTACAATTGCCAAAGGTGGAAACAACACAAATGTGCATCAATAAATGAATGGATAAACAAATTGTGGTATATAAATGCAATGAAATTTTAGCCTATAAAATTATTCCATATTGCATTACTGTCCAGTACAAAGAAATGAAGCAGTAATACATGCTATGAAGAGAATAAACCTCAAAAGTATTTTGCTACTTGAAAAAAGCCAGACACAAAGAGCCACATGTATGATACAATGTATATAAAATATCCACAGTAGATAAACCCATAGAAACAGAAAGCACATTAGTGGTTGCCAGCAGCCAAGGGAAGGGAAGAATGATGAGCAACAGCTTAAGGGATATGGGGTTATATTTTGAGGCAATGAAAATGTTTTAGAAATAGATACAAGTGGTGATTGCACAACATTGTGAATATACTAAATGCTACTAAACAATTGACTTTATTTTTTATTTTTTTGCAGCGACATCTCAGGTTGGAATTCAATGGAATGATCATAGCTCACTGCAACCTTGAACTTCTGGGCTCAAGCAAACCTCCCACCTCAGCCTCCCAAGCAGCCAGGACTGCAGGCATGTGCTACCATACCTGGCAAATTAAGTTTTCTTGTTTTTTTGTAGAGACAGGGTCTTGCTATGTTGTGCAGGCCGATTTTCAACTGTTTTACTATTTTCCTGGACTGAAGTCATCTTCCTGCCTTAAGTTCCCAACATGCTGGGATACAGGTGTGAACCACCGTGCCCACCTCTTCACTTTAAAATGGTTAATTTCATATTTTGTAAAGTTCACTTCAATTAAAAAAAAAAAGATATCCTCTTGCCCTTTGCCCAAAGGAATAACCACAAGACCAAAACTTAGACACACTGTTTCATTTAAAACCTTAATCATGAATCTGGAAAGCATCATTCTCAGCAAACTGACATAAGAGCAGAAGATCAAACACCGCATGTTCTCACTCATAGGCGGGTGTTGAACAATGAGAACACATGGACACAGGGAGGGGAGCACTACAAACTGGGGTCTGTTGGGGGGAAATAGGGGAGGGTCAGTGGGGGGTGAGGAGTTGGGGAGAGATAGCATGGGGAGAAATGCCAGATATAGGTGATGGGGAGGAAGGCAGCAAACCACACTGCCACACATGTACCTATGCAACAATCTTGCATGTTCTTCACATGTATCCCAAAACCTAAAATGCAATAAAATAAATAAAAAAAAAAAACCTTAATCATTAAGCGAGAGCTGAAATTATTTAAAACTGACTAAGCCTCTGTCATTATAATGGAAGTCTTATGATGGTGATGGTTATTATCGGTATTATAATTATTGCTCTGTTTCTTACTGATGTACTCTTCTGTGTTTCTATTGTATATCACAAAATATATTTCTATGAACAGAATACAAAACAAATCTATGAGAGAGGGTTCTCTAAGCTTTGCACTTCCAGACATGGATACAGCTGCTAGCTTTAGCATCATTCTACCACAGGTTTCCATGTGAAAACCTAGGACAAGTTATTTAATCACAGCCTTAAGCCCTATGTTACGTTGCTCTTTTCATTATAAATAGCACACTTGTATCTCCAAGCCGTTTCTAGAAAATGCTACAATAAATTGTCATAATGAAAACCAATAGTTTTTTTGTTTTGTTTTTTTCTGAGAACAGCACTGCCGCTCCTCTCAAAAGGGAATTACAGTCTTTCTGCCAATTCAAGGGAATTTCTCAAGAATTTGTCCCTATATATTTCAAGTTTTAGAACTAGAAATAACATACTTAAGACGCCATTGCTGATTTCAGGCCATTTGTATTAGAAATTTACCTACAAACACTGCTTTTCCTTTAAAAAAATTTTAACGAATACACTTTCTTTTGTGTGCCGCCTACTGATGTGGGACTGGTACTCATTCTCATTAATCAGAGTTTACCAAATTTTTCACAGTCTTTCTGTCCAATTCAAGTTATACCAACTTTCTTGACTTGCAAGTTCATCAACAACTTTTCAAAGTGGCTGTTGACACATATACGTTAAATATACTTTCACTGATTATTCAAGTCAGTACATCCACATCTTCAATATATCAGTTTGTGCATGACTCCCAAACACAGACCTTCAACACAGAGCTCTCAATCCCCATCTGTTGCACTTCTTAATCATGAAATCTTACAGGTACCTCAAAATTATGCTGATCAAACTTACCTTTTAAACATGCTTTTCTTCTACCACTTAATCATTCTACCACACAGTCAGAAACCGATGAGTCATCTTTGACCTTTCTCTCATTCGTACAGGGTCTCAGTCACCTTATCTTAACATTTCCATCCTTAGAGCTCTATCCTAAATTTCTATCTATGTTCATGCCACCACCTTAGGTGGTGGTTTTTTCAAATCATTTTTTACTTTCATCTTTTTAAAAGTTAAATGTGCTCAAATGTAATATGCACTAAAATATTTCACAATTTACATTTGTCATTTTAAACTCATCATCCTTAAACTACATTTTCTGCCACAACTTTCTATCACTATATTATTTTCTTGTTTATTTGTTTATTTTGTTTTATTTTTTGAGACTGTCCCACTCTGTTGTCCACGCCGGAGTACAGTGGCATGATCTTGGCTCCCTGCAGCCTCTACCTCCTGGGTTCCAGCAATTCTTACGCCTCCTTCTCCTGAGCAGCTGGACTGGAGGAGCGCACCACAACTTCCAGCGAATTTTCTATTTTTAGTAGTGATGGGGGGCGGTTCACCATGTTACCTGAGTTTGTCTCGAACTCCTGGCCTCAAGTGATCCACTCAGCTCAGCCTCACAAAGTGCTAGGATTACAAGCATGAACCACTGCAACTGGCCTCCATTTTGTTTTTAATATATACTTAGTGTTTTCATTCAGTCCTAAGCCTTTGTAAATGGTGTTACTCTTGCCTTGAATGCTCCTAACCAATTCTTGTTTTCATGCTCATTCTAAAGAAATCAGCTCTGATTGACTAATTCCTAGAAGCTACATCCTATCCCTTACCCTGCTACCATCACATATTCACCTATTTGTTTTCATATCAATATTTTTTTTGAGATGGATTCTCGCTCTGTCACCCAGGTTAGAGTGCAGTAGCATGATCTCAGCTCACTGCAAACTCCACCTCCATGGTTCAAGCAATTCTCCTTAGCCTCTCAAGTAGCTGGGATTACAGGCACCTGCCACCACACCTGGCTAATTTTTGTATTTTTAGTAGAAAATGGGTTTTATAATGTTGGTCAGGCTGGTCTTGAACTCCTGACTTCAGGTGATCTGCCCACCTCGGCCTCCCAAAGTGCTAGGAGTACAGGCGTGAGCCACTGCTCCCAGCCTTAATGCATTTTTATCATTGTACTTATCATATTATATTGTAAATAAAATGCTTAGTATAATGTTTACTAAAATATACATAATACAGGCCTGTTTATGTAAAAATAAATGAATTTACTAAATCAAACTTTAAAGCAATTATTTTAAAGTATCCATAGGAAATATTTGCATAACATGAAATGAGGTTTTATATTATGAATGGATTAGATATGTTTATAATTAATATGTAAATGTAGAGTTTGCAGTTGGAAATGTTTACAGTGTGGCATTTCCTCAAGGATCTAAAAATAGAAATACCATTTGACCCAGCAATCCCATTACTGGGTGTATGCCCAAAGGATTATAAATAATTCTATTATAAAGACACATGCACACGTATGTTTATTGCGGCACTGTTCACAATAGCAAAGACTTGCAACCAACCTACATGCCCATCACTGATAGACAGGATAAAGAAAATGTGGCACATATACACCATTGAATACTATGCAGCCATAAAAAAGGGTGTGTTTATGTACTTTGCAGGGACATGGTTGAAGCTGGAAAATATCAATCTCAGCAAACTGACACAAGAACAGAAAACCAAACACCACATGTTCTCATTCATAAGTGGGTGTTGAACAATGAGAATACATGGACACAGAGAGGGGAACATCACACACTGGGGCCTGTCAGCAGGTCGGAGGGGCTAGGGGACAGATAGCAGGGGGTGGGTGACTAGGGGAGGGATAGCATTAGAAGAAGTACCTAATGTGGATGACAGGGTGATGAATGCAGCAAACCACCACGGCATGTGTATGCCTATGTAACAAACCTGCATGTTCTGCACGTGTACCCCAGAACGTAAACTAAAATGAGTAAATTTCAAAAAGGGAAATAAAATGTAGTTGTCAACAGAAGAGCTGTTTTTTTGAGGATCTAACTTACTGGGTGCAGAAATAACTCATAAAATGTAAACCAAGCTATACAAAATGCTTTATAAGTGTAATAGGTTTTATGAAAGAAAAGGAACTTGAATAATACAATGGAGAGTAACTGATTTGCAAGAAGGTATTTTCTTTCATATTATCAGGGGAAACTGCTTGGAAGTTGTGTCATTTTAACTGAAATTGAAAAATAAATAAGTGTCCACCTCATGGTTTTGCAGGAGGGAAGTGTATAGGAAGATAGAATGGCAGATAAAAGACCCTGAGATTGGGATGATTTAGTATTTTTATGTAACAGAAAAAGAGCTAGTATGATTGAAACGTAGATGAGACTGATGAGGGCTACATGTAACCATATTAGACGTTTTTCATTTTGATTTTATTATGCTATCAAAAAGGGCAATGAGAAGGCATCACAAATATTTAAACAGAGGAATGATGAAATGTAAACTATTTGTAAAAGCCATTATTGATGAGGTAAGACAGTTTTAGGAGGGTAGGTTGTGTTGTGCCAAAAATGGAAGCAGGGGACCAATGAGAAGATTATTGTAGTCGCCTATTCAAGCAATGAGAGAAACTAGAGTGGTTGCCGTGGAAACGAAAGAGCGGACGGATTTCATTACGTCTTTTTGAGATAATCTGAATAAGATTGCTGACAGGTTATATAAGAGGGAGGAATACAGAAAGGAAGAGCACCCACTGTATCCTAAATCATTTACTTCATAATTAGAGCGAGGGGGATGAAATCTACTGATACGGGGATGAAAGGAGAGAGAGTAAATCCTGTTTTTTAAATATGAATCTTAACACACTTATCATCACTCAAATGGACACTTGAGGTAAGCAAGTGTTGTCATAATAGAATGTTAAAATGTGAAGTTTTGGAAGAGGCACAAACATTCAGCAGATATTAAATATCAAACAAATTATAACACAGACCTTCTTGGGGACTCTAAAAAGAAAGTACTAGAGAATTACTTAGATTATTTACTTTTACGAGGGATTTATATTATTGTATGTCTGGAAACTAAGTGTTGTTGAGGAAGATCTGTTTGAGGCTTACTACAGTTGCTGTTGTAAGCCCCATCCTTGCTCAAAAGAGATTTAATGAAATTATTTGGCAAGCTCGATATATGATCCAGCAGTAAAACAAAACATCCTATACATTTCCAAAGAATCTTAATCCTTCTTGGAAAATGTATAGGATGAAAGACTGGCTGACCATCCACTTTGGTGGCAGAGCAGAGGGAGCAACTGTGGCTTTGGGATCCACTTTCCCTCCCATATATGTTTCAGAAAGAGAATGCTTGAGTGGATCTTGTGGATTGGCTGTGGGCAATGTAGAAGAGAGGAGTACCTATGGACGCAGACTTTTTGGAGGGTGTGACATGGGCGTTAGGAATAAAGGTAACTGTGGAGTGAATTGCTACAAGAAAGACATATCAGCTTCAAGACTGGAAAGACTGGACCAAACATCAAGGGGGTGAGTGTGTGTGTGTGTGTGTGTGTGTGTGTGTGTGTGTGGTGCATGCGTTCATGGCCATACACACATGCATGTATTAGAGAAGGTGGAAGTTCTGTACAACACTAATAAAATCCCCCATTAAGGAAATGGTGATTTTTAAACAATTCTCAAACCCAGGCACGATAATAGCATTGTTGGACAATCTTAGTAAAGAAATTCCCTCCCCTTCCTGACCTCTGCCTCTTCCTGGCTTCCCCATAAACAACAAGGTGTTAAGGATAGAAATATGATACAGTGAAGAACAGGATACGCTGTCAATTAGTAAAAGATCTATCCTGCAGCAGGAGTTTGCTGAGAAATAAGTCATTCAAGGGTTCCTTTTTTTTTTTTTTTCTATTACACAAACTTTTTTATTGTTGAGATTGTTTCAGCAATTTATTAGATCATAGAGCTTCCTGGTACCCAAGAATGAACAGAGGAATTCATGTGGCTGCAGAACGCTTTTGCACACTTGCAAGGGAAGCATAAGGACAAGAATGCAGGTAGAAATTGGAAGCCAAAAAGGTGTAGTTGGCATTTGAAGCCATAAAAGTGGATGAGATAACTCATAGGGACTAACCCTGAAACAGGGAAATGCATGCTGCTGTTACTTCTGCGGTTCTGTGAAGCCACATGCTGCAGTTCAGAAAAGGATAAAACGATAAAGAATAATGTCATTTAACACTATCTTTTCAAACTGCAAAAATGTCAGCTAGCCAGCAAATGCCTAGATCAATAATATTTTTCTTTAAAATGAATTAAACTTTTTTTAGAGAAAATAATTATTTCAATGGAAATGAAAAACTTACTTGGCAATGAGTAAAGGAATCATCCACTGCACTTAAAAATATATTAAGTTAATTTGACTTAAAATTTAGTGTATTTCTGGAACTAGAAAACCAGAAAACCAGAGACCACATTTTCTTACTTATAAATGGAAGCCAAATGATGAGAACACATGGACACATAGAGGGGAACGACACACACTGGGGCCTGCTGGAGGGCAGAGGGTGAGAGAAGGGAGAGGATCTGGAAAAATAACTAATGGGTACTCGGCTTAATTTCTGTGTGATGAAATCATCTGTAAAACAAGGCCCCATGACACAAGTTGACCAATGTAAGAAACCTGCATATGTACCCCTGAATTTAAAAGTTTTAAAAAATTTAGTGATCCTAGCAAATATGTATCAAGGAAAGAGAAACCAGATGCTAAAGCTATGGGATACAAGAGGGGGGAAATGTAAATTTTTGACTCATACACATGTACTGTTGAATCCAGGCTTCAGCAATTTTAAAGTTATAAAACAATTGCTAAATGCAACACTCATAATGCAACACTCTACAATACCTACTATCCTTCTCTCACATCCGGTGTCTGACATGTTTACCACTAAATTTTGAGTACTTAACATACTGTCTAGGACACACTAAGTAATCATCTGCCAGCTGACAATGTTCTTTGTGATATTGCCATGTGACATCACTTACTTTATAATTACATAATGGCAAAAATAATCACATAGGTCAAAATCTATCTGCCTTATGTTGTTATTGTATAGGTATGTGAAGTGATTCAGGCAAAGCACCTGTGTAGTGTTTTTAAAAATATTAGTTTATTCCCCTAATAATATTTGTAAAGAACGTATATTTTCAATTCATATTTTCTAAATATTGTATTGCTAATTAGATATAAGCATACTGATCTGAAAAAATCACCCTTTACTTAAATCTCAAATACAGCTGGTGTAGTACTTATAAAATACTTACTTCAGCCATGCAGGCATATTAAGATTCTTTGTACTGTTATTTAAATGATCGGTAAGCTTTGAGGACAGATTTTTCTTCATTTAAAAGATTTCAGTCTCACAGGCTCTGGTGCTCACCCCCAGGGCATCCTCTCCTCATGGCTGATTGATTCATTACACTGTTTTTACAGTTCATTAAAAGAATGAGAGATGCTGATAATTCAGCAGATGCAATTCACTGGCCTCTGTATGGGTCACCTACCACTGTGAGTTTTGCCCTGTGAAACAGGACAGCATAATGTGGGAGAGGAAAGACAAAAAATGGTGCTGGCTTGAAGCCCTCATGTTTGGTTTAATACATCTTTTGTAAATCAAATCACAAAAACATTCCCCCCAAATTTTAAGTTTTGTTTGGATTTTGGGGTAATATTTTTGACCATGACTGTTTTACAACAAGAGATCGTCACTATGACCCAGTGTAAGATTATTTTCCTGGCAACATTGATCTCTCTAGGAGTAGCAAGAGTAGAATCTTACTACCAAGAAAAGATCTTATATAAACATAAAGTAAGTGATGTCACCTGGCGATTACCATATAGAGAAAATTGTCACCTGACAGTTGATTACTTAGTGTGTGCTAGACAGTATGTTAAGTACACAAAATTGACATAGGATGTGAGGGAAGGATAGTGGGTATTGCAGAGTGTTGTGTTACTGGTCTTGCTACCACTTAAAGAGTAAAGCAAGAGTTGCTAAGAGGATTCACATACTAAATACACAAGATTTTTCTGATTGGACTAGGAAGGTGAACTATTCTTTGGTGTAGTCTATGGAATCAAGGTGAGAGGAGAATGTCTCTCCTTATTCCTATTGGTCAGAGTTAGACCCATGGGAAGAAGATTTTCTTTTTATTCTGGGTTCTAACATCTGGCCCATTGGAGGACCTTCCAATATCAGGTTTGATAATCTATGGTGTACTGTTTCCTCTAAATCCAGAACATGTGAGAAAAGCCTGAACCTGTGTAGCTCTTTGGCCAGCTGTTTGATGATAGAAAAGGGAAGGGTGTGGTACCCTCAAGGTGTGTAATTTAACAGTTTTTCTGTGAAATAAGAGAGGAGAGCAGCACCTAGAGAATGAAGATGACAGTCAAGGGAAAATCAGGTGATGTCTATAAGGATTGTTTCCAACAGAATGCCAGAAACTTTATGCAGACAGCAGAGTAAAATCTGCCAAGGAGTAATTAATCAGTTAATGTTTGCTAATCAGTGAGTGATTGAATAAATGAATTAGAGTCATGTACTAGACAATTGCTTTGTGAGGCATAAAAGATAGAAAAGTGGAGATGAAAAGGACAAATAAAGACTAAATATATAATATATAATACATTTTTCTATAAAAAATGCTCTATTTTCAGTTTGTTGTAGAGCTACAATTTATATTGCTACAACTTAATTTTGAAAAAAATAATTCTTTCTTTTTTTTTTTTTTTTGAGATGGAGTTTCGCTCTTGTTACCCAGGCTGGAGTGCAATGGCGCGATCTCCGCTCACCGCAACCTCCGCCTCCTGGGTTCAGGCAATTCTCCTGCCTCAGCCTCCTGAGTAGCTGGGATTACAGGCACGCACCACCATGCCCAGCTGATTTTTTATATTTTTAGTAGAGACGGGGTTTCACCATGTTGACCAGGATGGTCTCGATCTCTTGACCTCGTGATCCACCCGCCTCGGCCTCCCAAAGTGCTGGGATTACAGGCGTGAGCCACCGCGCCCGGCCATAATTCTTTCTTAAATACCGAGAAGAACTATAGGGAATTCTAAACAAACAAAAAAATTCATTAACATGCAAAAATAGAAAGCAATCAATCATTGGCTAACTCAGCTGAAATAAAAGACAAATTGAATATTTGCAGAGTGTCCACTTTAATAAAGAAGGTTTACATAATTTATCTATCCTAATTCTTTTTCATTCTCAGCTATCAAACTGGTCTTTTACAAACTATTTACATGAAGACAAAAGTGCTGACTGCACATTTTCAGAGTTCCAGTAACCATCAACTTCTCCTATCCATCAAACATGTAGGAAGAAAGTATAAAATATGTGATATTAAATTATTCTTGCCTTTCGTATCTTAATTAGCTAAGTCATTTTAGAAATGTGTACAGCTTCCCAAACAAGAAAGCTTTTCAAAATATATTTTAAGGCTGTTTCATTATTGTGTTTACCAGAAAGGGGGTCTGAGCCAAACCCTAAGAGAAGGTTCTTGAATGTCATGTAAGAAAGAATTTGAGGCAAGTCCATAAAGTGAAGGCAAGTTTATTAGGAAAGTAAAGGAATAAAAGAATGGCTATTCCATAGGCAGAGCAGCCTCAAGGGCTGCTGGTTGTCCGTTTTTAAGGTTTTTTTTAATGATATGCTAAACAAGCAGTGGATTATTCATGCCTCCCCTTTTTAGACCATATTTAGTAATTTCCTGACATTGCCATGGCATTTGCAATCTGTCATGGCACTGCGGGGAGTGGAACGGTGAGGACAACCAGAGGTCACGTTCATTGCCATCTTGGTTTTGGTGGGTTTTAGCCAGCCTCTTTACTGTAACCTGTTTTATCAGCAAGGTCTTTATGACGTGTCTTGTACTGACCTCCTATCTCAACCTGTGGCTTAGAAATGCCTAACCATCTGGGAATGCAGCCCAGTAGGTCTCAGCCTCATTTTACCCAGCTCCTATTCAAGTTGGAGTTGCTCTGGTTGAAATGCCTCTGACAATTGTATTCTGAGAATCTTTATTTTCAAAACTGTGCATAGCAGAGATTTTTATGTAGTCTGGCAGGATTATATGGGCTATTGCAGAGTTTGTTGCATGGGTTCAATACACCATGTAACAAAAATTTTATTCTGGCATTGTCCAAGTCAGAATTGTATTTCCCAGAAATATAGTGCTTTATCATACTACAGTGGTCAGGAATTTTCTTTCATCTGGGTTCACAAATTATGTGTTTCTTTTATGGAAATTTATATATATGTATTAGGGGTGTGTGTGTGTGTGTGTGTGTGTATCTCCAAGCATGTGTTTTACAACCTCAATTTTCTCATCAGGAAAATGGGTCAGATAGATAATAATCAGATCCTCAACTTACTAAGGGATTGTTTCCCCATCTATTTAAAAATGTTTTCAATTTACAATGGTTTTATACCGACATAATCCCATCTTAAGTTACTGAGCTGCTGAATATGTATTCCTTTTGTACAATAAGAAATCCAGGGAAGTTGAATCATCATAATTCGGGGACCATCTGTATGGTTAACTTGCTAGTCTTTTCCATATGAAAATGCCTTTGACACAAAAATGATTGCATGACTTAATAAATCTGAATTTTTAATTACTTCCTATTTTACATAGAAAATGGTTTAACCACTACAGGTATCAATTCTCAATCACCCAGGGTAGAATCCAGGGCATTCCATAATAATGCAGAGATTATAGGAAATACAGTTTCTGGTAGGTAGTATATGACTTGGGCATGAGGATGCAGTGGCAGTTAGGGATGGGAAGAAACTTTTCATTCAAAAGTTATAAAGTTATAAAAGCTTTTATCATAATGAAGACTTGTATTATTTAGAAAATGTCAAGTCCAGGCTGCTACAGAAACTGAAATTTTCCTTGAATTTGTATATCTTTCTTTTACACAGGAGATCTGTAGTTCTATATCTAGATGTCATCAGGCTTTGCTAGTCTCACTTGCACATCTGTAAAACCTCTTAGATCTCTAGTCCTTCAAGCACTGCCTGAGATCCATTGTTACACTTGTCACATTAAGAGTCTCATGATCAGATTTTGTCTGTGCTTAACTCTAATACATAGTGTTAGAGACGCTGATAACAAAAGTCCTGTGTTACTAAGTATGCAGTAAAGAAGGGTGACCCACAGGGCTTAGCGTAATGTTTACCTTTCCCTCACTAGAAAAAAAATTTTATAATCTTGATGAAAGAATGTCATATCACAGGGAACAATCAGGCAATCTGACCACATTTATTGTGCTTTTCTTTTGAGCCTGTAGTTTTACCAACAGACTATTTCAAAATCAATTGCAATTTTACAAAATTTGGTTTTAATATACATTACTCCCCTGGGCCAAATTTTAATTTAAGTTTTCTAGTGAGTTATATACTTGAGGCCTTTGCAGGCTGCACTGGGTATTTAGAGCATAAGAATTCATGAGACAACCTCAGCATTCTCATTAGAAACAGCATGTCCCAAATCATTACTGTACCTGCAGGCTCCTTAGTTAATAGACAGAGAAATCTAATGCAGGCCTAGTAATGTATTTTAGTTTTCTGTGCTGGTATATATATCTTCTCAAAATGAAAACCCATATATGTGAATGAGAAAAAATTATAACCCTTTTTCCCCAAGTCACTTTTGTCTCTACTGAGCTTGAACCAGTAATCGTGTTGTGCAATCTGCACATCAAAACTAATGATGGTTTATGTGAGAGACACAAAAGCTTAAAGTCCAACACCGAAGGGTTTTCTAATTGTTGCCACAAATCTACAGATCTATGTTCTATTTTAAAAAATACTTTCTAAACTGAAAAACAGAAGCCTGATGCAAAAATAATGTATACCGAATAATTTCACTTATATAAAGATCCAAAACAGATATGACTGATCTTAAATGTTAGAAGTCAAGTTATTAGTTAATTACATTTAGGAAGAAAAAAAAAGTAATAATTGTGAGGAGGTAGAAAAGGAGCTTATGAGATGAAGATTACATTTCATTTATTCACCAGAGTAAAGGTTACACATAGATGTTCATATTGCAGACTTAGGATTTGTTCACTTTTCTGTGTGTGTGTTATTAGCAGTAAAAATGCTTCCAAAATTATAGTCAGTATGATAGATTCATAAAGTTGAAATCAATTGGCAGAGGATTTCTTAACTGCTACCATTATGTCTCCATCTCAGTCTTCTCTTGGTATGAAGAAAAAAACAGAAACAAAATATGGCCTTGCTCATTTAGGGCAAAGAATTAGTTCATGAGAATGCTAATAGTATGTCTTTGTTCCAAGAGGATAATTTCCACAAAATTGTTATTATTATCCACTTTATCTCAAAAGAAGTTAGTAAATGGAAAATCCTGTGTAAGCTATCAAAGGCATTGTTTTAAACTATCCTCTCCTATGTTCGTTAGCAATTGAATATATGGCTTTACAGTTCATGGGCTAGAATAAAAATAGCAGCTTATTTATGATCGTTAAGAAAATGAGAATGGATGAAACTGCCTAGAGAGAGAGAGCAGGAAGTGAGAAATGAATTTGTTCTGTAATACAGTTGCGAGAATACCAAGGTTTGAAGCGCAGACTGGGGAAGATGACACAGTAGAACATAGTAAAGAGGAACAGTTATCTGAGTAGGTAAAGCACAGCAATGAGCCATCAGAGACCACTGATGATAGATCCAAGCAGGAGGGGAGGTCAAAAGTCTAAAATGAGGCAAGCGCAGAGTCAACAGAAAAAGTTAGCATGTGTAAAAACTAAAAGGAAATGCATGTGAAAATGGAAACCCAGAATCCAGGTGTAAGAAATTTACTTTACTCAAAGTTATATCTTACTTAGCAGTTACTAAATGCTATACCCTCTAGTTATATTGTTTGGTATGATTTTACCTTGATACTAGGAGAATTCAATCACTGTTTTACTGAGTACTATACAAAAACATCATCCTTAGGTCAATTAAAATGATCTATGAAGCTGTTCACACATCTACCATACTATTACTCCATGCTGGTTTATTTCCTATTAATCATGGAAAGTTTCTATGAAACTTAATTTTATTCTGGTCTATGTTTTAGCATGATATTTTTAGAATATCTTTTATTTTTGTCATGTGTTGGTGTTCTTGTTAAGCAGATTTTGGCTATGATCAGTACCTGGTTTTATGCCTCACAAAACTAAAATATCTATAAAAATTATGCAAATCAAATATTTTATCAAAGCATTTCAGAATAAACTCCTTTGTTTATAATTATAAAATTATATTATAATTGATTTAACAATAACAAGTAAATACAAGTTAAAACACCAATGGGTAAAAACAGTTGTAAGACTCTTCTAACAAGCAAACTTTCTAACATTGTATGCATTGATTTCATTCATAATATTATGAAGATCAATTAATATAATAAGAGAGAAAGTAACATTTACAAAGGAGGCTCCTTAGTCCATATGCTTCAAAATGGAAACAGACAATATCTTCAGAAGGAGTGTTTCAATGTTTCTAAATACACAACAAGATTTAATTTTTGTAAATGCCTATAGATTTGGATTTTATCTAAAATATTATTTTGAATGGTTATAATTTTGAAACTTCTTGACCTTCTGGAGCTAAATCAATAGTCCTTTCTTCCCCATTTGTAATATGCAAGCCCTTTATTTTCAAGGTATGGGCAGAATTTTATTTGTATGAATGGAATTAGAAAGTTCAGGGGTTAAAGAAAAATCCAATTGTAAGAATTGAGAAATTGCAGAGGCTAATTCTAATATATGGTATAATTGATTTTTAAGAAAGGAATATAAAGCCTATCATGGTTTCTTTTGTATTCATTATGTCACTTTGTACCTTAAAATAATTTAATATCTTCCTTTTACTGAGATCGTTAGAATGTTAAACAGGTCTTCCATGGTTTATATTCTTAACGCTTTCAGTCTTGCCCTTTTGAACTCTATGCTTAAACTGTACTCAACTATCTGCAGTTCTCCAAATGCCCCAGACCATTTCAAATCTTTATACATTTGCATATTTAAAGCCTCTATAAATATTAGCTTCTTCTAGTACCTGAAATGCTTTTGCTCCTTATCCACTTACTCATCAATCGCTTAAACCTATACTTTAGAGCCCTTTCTGAAATCTCTCTCCTTAAACAAAATTGTCTCCTCTCCCCATTGTACCCCAAACATATCCTGATGCAGATTTCAAACTCAAGGTCTTTTATGTTCCATCACATTTGCTTAAGTTTCTTGCACTCGTAGTATCTTGAGCACTTTGAAGACAAGGATCATGACTGACACACGTCAGTATCTTTGACACCTTGTATAGTACTGAATACCATTAAACATATGCATGGAATACAAAAGCCAGCAATAGACTTATTCAAATATGTCATATTAAGTGCTTTTTGACAAAGATACAAAAGCAATTCAATGGAGAGAGTACAGCCTATTCAACAAGTGGTGCTGGGGCAATTGGACTTATACAGGCAAACAAACCAAAACCGGAAAAAAAAAAAAAAAAAAAAAAAAAAAAAAACTACAGACGCTTAATGGAAACCTTATAACACATATAAAAGCAACTTTAAACGGATCATAGACTCACATAAAAATATAAATGCCATCATAGAAATGCCAATTAAAGTTACAACAAAATGTCACTACACATTCATGAGAATGACTAAAATAATAATAATTTTAAAAGTGACAATACCACATACTGACAAGAATGCAGAGAAAGAGCATCACTCAGACATTGCTGACGGGAATGCGAAATTGTACAGACAGTCTGCAAAACAGTTGGGCAATTTCTCAAATAAATAAATACGAAACTACCATATGACTCAGAAAGTACCCTGGCATTTTCCCCAGGGGGTGAAACTTATGTTTGCAGGTTTTCATAGCAGCTTTCTTCATAATAACACAAACCTGGAAAAGCCCACTTGTCTCTCAATAGGTGAAAGTGTAAACAAACTGTAATACATACGTACTGAGGAATACTACAAAGAAATAAAAAGAAATGAGCATTGATATGTATAACAACTTGGATGACTACAGGGAATTACGTTGAGTGAAAAAAGCCAATCATACCATCAGGGTGGATAAATGAACACATACATGTGATACAATTGTATAGAGCACACACATACACACACTCACATACACACACACAATGACAACTAAAACTGGGACAATCTGAATGACATCAGGTGATGTTATCTATGTCAATATCCTAGTTGTACTACAGTTTTGCAAAAACTGGAAAAGGATACCTGGTATCTTTCTGTGTTATTCTTATCATATATGAATCTATAATTATCTCAATAAAATTTTTATTAAAAATATTAGTTGAATAGCTTTCGTGGTTTTCTCCACACAAATATCCAGGGATTTAAGTATACTTGGCAGGAAGAATAGGGGAAAATATAGTCAGTACACCTCCCTGCAAGTGGAAAAATAGAGAAATTAACTTTAGCTCTTCTAAATGGAGAAAGAATCCTGCTACCAATAAACATCAAAGGACGATATAATAACAATCACACAACTTATCAGATTAACCAAAAATGCATGTATGTGTATGTGGACAATATTTGGGAGAAGTATTGACAATTTTTTAAAACAATAAACCTGGTTATCTCATTGGATTTAGTAAATGGGTTCCTGAAAACATTAGTTGGGGGAAAAAGGCTGAAATTTTTTAAGTAAAAATAGAATATTAATTACAAAACTTTGTTTGTAATTTATTTTACAATTAATACAATTCATAATTGAATTGTAAGAGTTTTGTGGTAATTAGTGAGAATGATTTGGAATGACTGAATAGTAATAGGTAAAAAAATCTTTTTTAAAAACTGTTACAAGCACATTAAATTTCCTCCTACATGTTACAATTAAACCGCAATATTAACCTTGTCCAAGAAAGGTTACATTTAGCCTAACACTTAACAGAATACATTTATGTAGAATTGTGAAAATACATTGTTTTACATATTCAATGATTTCAAATGCATGTGATCTAAATCAGTGAATATATTTTTGTAACAGGTACATGAGAATGTATCACTCAGAAAAAAATTGAAAAAACCATTATCTATGCTAATTGTTTCAGAAGAGGAAGGTAATACATAAGCAGCTAGACCCTTGAATTTTATACCTTTTTAAAGAATAAAAGTTGTGATAAATTTGCATTGATTTTCACTGAAGACGAATACAACACAGAATTATCAACAGCACCCTATGGGATACTAATACAGATGTGTAAGTACCAGATATTTAAGGGCCTTTTTTTCTCCTCTAAAAGGATCCAGGTAGTTGCAGCCAACAGAGCTCTTTTTAATCAATATGATAATTTTAAAAATATATATGATGGAAATTTTAATCATTAAAGTAACAAAAGAAGGGAACTTCTAAGATATATTTTTAAATGTTTTTATTTTATTTATTTGTGCATAATTTTTATGTTAGAATTCCCCTAGTTATTTTATAAAACATCACTGTTGCCCTAAAGTAAATCTCAGAGATGTGTATTCCACCATATTCTGCAAGAGGGAGAGCTTCCTGGTCTGAGGGCTCTAAAATTTTGACTGTAATTTAATTAAGTATAGAAATATGAAGCTTTCCTCACAAAAAGTATATTTTATATTTTTACTATAAAATGCATAACTACAATTAAAATAATAACATCAAAGGCCAGGAATGAAAGAGAAAATCAAAGCAAATCATGTGGGCTAAAGACCTAGAAGCCTAAATCAGGATGCCAAAATCAGGAGTAGGCAATGGAAATCAGGATTTCAGATCCCTAAGAAAACAAGATCCAGCATAGCCTACAAGTTGTAGGAAATCTGCATGGCTTCATTTTTACTCTTTCCCCCAGGAAGCAACAAGCTGGTATCGTCATTACAAAGGCGCCCACCCACCTGTTCAACCTACCCAATGTGCAGCCAGATACAAGGTACTTAAAGCCCAAAGACGAAAGCAGTAAGGATATTCAATTTGTTCTGAATCTGTTTTATGCTTTTCCCAATCTCAGGAACAACATATGTTATCTATCCAGGAGCCTGAAACGCCAAGACATTAATACAGTATCAGTTCTGTTGTATATACTGAGGAACCTCATACAGGAATGAAAAGAGAAGGAAAAATAAATTTTCAAGAAAGCTGAGAATTGTACAAAATATCAGTGAAAATGTCACGAGAGGACCAACAAGCACTAAAGCCAAATCGCCCAAAGACTTGTGCATAAGTATGTAAAATAACAGAACCACGTTCCAAGCGTTTAAATACGTATACTTAAAATGTTCAAAGATGACCTTTTACCTCGTTGCACTCCTGAGAGCAAGATGGGTCACCAGCACCTGTACTGGAGCCACTGCGAAAATTTGTTCGGGGTTCTCGCTCTTGTGGCGTCTGATCCGGAAATACAGTCTCAATATGTGCAGCCAGTGTTTCTGTGTCAGTATGCGAAGGATATCAGTTTCATTACGTTAGACTAAATGATCTTCCTTCAAAGGAAGATCATTTTTCATCTACCATGAAAAACCGTGATAGTTCTTTGTACATAAAACAAACATTAAAAAAAAAAATCAAAGATAAAGAAAGGAGTAACATTCATAAAGTGCTTAAAGGAACTACCACGAACTGTGAACATAAAAAGATCTACAGCTAACCCTTGAACAATGCAGAGGTTAGGGAGACTGACCTTGGTGGTTGAAAAATCCATGTGTAACTTTTGACTCCCCTGCAACTTAACTACTGATAAAAGAAAAGCTTCAGCTGAGTTACATTTAAAGGAGTTTAATTGCACAACAAACGGTTCCAATCTGGCAGCCCCGAGAATCACAGCAGATTCAGAGACTCCAACACAGCCACGTGGTGGAAAAATATTTCTAGACAATAATAATAATAAAGGAAAAGATTGTACAGAAATCAAAAGTGAGGTACAGAAATAACTGAATTGGTTACATCTTGGCGTTTGCCTTATCAGAACACGGTTGGAAGAGTTGGCAACATTTGGCCAAAACACAGTAACTGACACAGGTGTAAGCTAGGGAGTGGTTACACCTCCACTTGTTATAGTTCACGAGGTACATAAAAACCATTAGGCCGAACTTAAATACGTAAGGAGGCAGGTTTAGCCCAACTTGTTAACACTAATAGCCTACTGTTGACCAGAAGAAGCCTTACCCATAACAAAAACAGCTGATTAACAAATGTTTTGTATGTTACATGTATGATATACTGTATTCTTAGAATAAAGCAAGCTAGAGAAGAAAATGTTATTTAAAAAATCAACAGAAAGAGAAAATATATTTACTACTCATTAATTGGAAGTGGATTATGTAAAAATCTTCATCCTTTTTGTCTTTAAGCTGATTAGCAGACTAAACAGGAAGAGGAAGAGGCAGGGTTGATATTGCTGTCTCCAGTGGCAGAGGTGAAAGAAAATCTGCATATAACTGAATTCGAACAATTCAAACCTGTGTTTTTCAAGGGCCAACTGAAATGTGAAAATGTAGAAATAAAATGTATTTCCATGTGACTGTGGTGCAGTAGGAGGCAAAACCCCTCCTGTAAGAATAATAGGCTGTGTGCGGTGCCTCATGCCTGTAATCCCAGCACTTTAGGAAGCCCAGGAGGGTGGGTAACATGAGCTCAGGAGTTCCAAACCAGTCTGGCACAATCCTGTCTCTACTAAAAATATGGGCTGGGCGTGGTGGCTCACGCCTGTAATCCTAGCACTTTGGGAGGCCAAAGTGGGTGGATCACCTGAGGTCAGGAGTTCAAGACCAGCCTGGCCATCATGGTGAAACCCCATCTTTAAAATATATATATGAAAATTAGCCGGACATGCTGGTGGGCGCCTGGTGGGCGCCTGTGGTTCCAGCTTCCTGGGAACGTGAGTCAGGAGAATTGCATGAATCCAAGAGGCAGGGGTTGAAGCAGTAAGCTGAGATCATGCCACTGCACTCCAGCCTGGGCAATAGAATGAGATCCTGTCCAAAAAGAAAGAAAAAAATAACAATAAAGTAAATGAGGCCACAGGGGCAAACAATGAACTGATGACCAGAAGTGAAGAATCGCCCAAAGCAAAGAACAGAGCCTTAGAGAGCTGAACTTTGTGAAATTATATGTTTAGTAAGACAGTCCAAATTACCCAGTTTAAATATTCCATTTATTTAGTATAAGACTCATGAGGAATAGTGTCCAAGAGTCTATTCTTAACACAGTTGTCCATAATCTTTTTAAGCCTGACATTGTGCTCCTCTGATTAAAGCACTGCAATTTTACCCCAGATAGAAAGCGAAGTTATAGCATTTTACAATATCCATAAGATTTAATAATCTCCCTTACCTTTTTGATTTCATCTTATACTTCTTTCAATATACTGATCAAGCTCAATCCACATTGGATTTCCTACCTCGGGATGCTTTATTTCAACAAGCTACATAGCTTATTCATTCTTGGAAGTCTTCCCTCAAATGTCATCCTTCTAATTCCTTCAGTGACCACACTGCTTAAAGTGATAACTCACTCCTTTCCCATGTTCCATATTTCCAATCCTCTTCCTCTGATGTGTTATTTTTTGGAAGCATGTATAAACTGTGGTGGGTTACATTATCCTTTAAATTTATTTAATTCACCCCACCTCTATGTGAGGGCATGCTTTTCCACCCTTGACTTTGTGTGTGGTAATGAGAATTATTTCAGAATAAACATGTTTGTGGGGCCATGTGATGATGCCTTGCTAACAGATGATGGTAACCAATGGAATTAAGCAGAAGCTTTAAATTTTTTTTTTGCACGTGGAGCTTTTCTTTAGCTGCTGTGCAATCCCACATACTAAGAATATACACTGGAAAGCTTGTTGATTTCAGGACTGTGGGAGACAGAGGAATGGATCTGGATGTGACTTGCAGATTGAAGCCAATCCCAGCTGAACGTAATGCAAATCAGTTGTCCCTCAGCTGATTCATGTACATAAACGAACTCAGGTGAAAGTATCAGAACTCCTGCTTTAGACTCATAGACACATGAGAAGCAAAAGTTTTGTATTGCCTGAGATTAGGTATAATTATTGTGATGTCAGGTAACTTTACACCGTATTTTACATATTATTATGCAGTATTGATCTCACTTACCAAGATACTTACAGCCTCCTGAGTAGCTAGGACTACAAGCACGTGTCACCACGCCTGGCTAATTATTTTTGGTAGATTTAGTAGAGACAGGGTTTTACCATGTTAACCAGGATGGTCATCATCTCCTGACCTCAGATCCGCCCGCCTTGGCTTCCCAAAGTGCTGGGATTACAAACGTGAGCCACTGCACCTAGCATTATTTGTTGTTTTCATTTGTTTTTTTCTTTTTCTTTCTTTTTGTCTTTCCCTCCCTCCCTCCCTTCCTTCCTTCTTTCTTTCCTTCCTTCCTTTCTCCTTTTCTCTCTTCCTCTCTCCTTTTTCTTTCTTTCTCTCTCTCTTTCCTCTTTTTTTCTCTCTCCTTCCTTCCCTCCTTCCTTCCTTCCTTCCTTCCTTCCTTCCTTCCTTTCTTTCTTTCTTTCTTTCTTTCTTTCTCTCTCTCTCTCTCTCTCTATCTCTCTATCTCTCTTTACTTTTCTTTTCTTTTTTGAAATAGTGTCTCTCTGTGTTGCCCAGGCTGGCCTTGAGCTCCTGAGCTCAAGCAATCCTCCTACCTCAGTCTTCTGAGTAGCCAGGACTACAGGTATGCTAGTGTACTTGATTTTGTTTTAAGGGGTTGGTTAATGGGCACAAAAATAAAATAAGATCTAATGTTTAGTAGCACAAAAGGGTGACTATAATTAATAAATTTTTTTGAATATTTCTAAATAACTTGAAGACTGAAATTATAATCTTTCTAACACAAAGAAATGATAAATGTTTAAGGTGATAGATATCTCGGTTACTCTGATTATTACACATTGTATGCTTATATCAAAATATCACATGTATTCCATAAATATGTGCAAATATTATGTATCCATAAAAATTAACAATTAATTTCTTAAATTTGTTAAATGTATTAAAGATTATTTGAATCTATGTATCCACAGTCATATTAAATTATTCTAATGAGCATTTAATATAAAAAATAGATTATACTTTTAAATTCTACCTATATGCCATTTGAAATCTAAATCTAAAATTTATAATTGTATCAGACATTAAGATATTTAGGTGCATATATATATATATAAAATAAAATGTTTCCAAAATGTATATACTAAAAACTAAAAATAATCTAGGTAATTTTAAATTTATCTTAAATAAAATTTTAATGTAGAGACTTTCAGCAATTTTTATCAAATGTAGTCCCAAGGATATGTTGTTTTTGAGGTTAATGGAATGTTAGTGTTCTAATAATTTTTATATTCTGTTTATTGCTTATATGTAGGGATATAATATTTTTACTATTTTGACTTTATATATGGTGAAATTACATTTAATTAATTCAAATAAACAGTCCCTAATTGTATTAAATTTGGGGGCAAAATTGTTTTATATCTTTATTTCTAATTCTTTATTTTTTCCTAGCATTATTCCGGCTACAGTCTTCAGTATAATGTTAAACAAGAGAGTATTATTTTCAGGCATCATTTTCTCTTTTCAGACATTAATGAGAAGTTTCAGTAATTCAGCATTAAGCCCAGTGTTTGCTGTAAATTCTTTGTAGATACTTTTTATCATGTTAAGTTTGATATTTTATAATTTTAATTGGCTAAGGGCTTAAAATGAATATATTAAACTTTATCAAATACTTTCTCTCTCTCTTCATGTGGTCTTATGATATTTCTTTCTTTTCTTTAAAATGTTGAGATACAGTGTGCTGGGTCTTTTTTTAAATCATCTTTATTAAGGTATAATTTACATATAATAAAATATGCCCATTTTAATTATGCATTTGATGCCTTTTAGACAAATGTATACACCTGTTTTACCACCACAAAATTAATGTATACAATATTTCCATCAGCCCAAAAATGTTCTTCTGGATCCCTTGCCATATGATGAATAAAACAAGCTAGTTGCCAAGGAACAGACACATTATGAACTCATTCATTAGAAATTCAAAGTCAAAACATAATCAAGTATCAGGAAAAACTTATTTAATGGTTGCCTGGATCAGTGTAGAGAAATTTATTGTTACAATATTTTTAATGATGATTTCAATTTAGAAAATATCCCCAACTACCCAATGCTAAAAAAGAACAGCAAATAAAATTTGATTATATTTTTAACGAATAACTTTCATGTTTGTATTATACATATAATGTGAATATAGCTAAATAAATTATTAGGTACCTGAGTTTTGTTTCAATCACTTGTACTAGGCCCTCTATGACAGTATCACTCTTACTTAACAAAATAATTACACAAGATTAAGGGCATGATTTTCCCAATAATGAATATAATGTAACTGAGGGTCTTTTAAATATCTTCTGTTAGATTATCCACCTGGTAAGTTGCAAGAGAGTGACTTGAATTCAAGTCTGTCTAACACATAAGTTTATTATAGTTTCACATGTTTAGAGTAAAGTCATATTGTATTAGTTTGTTCTCATGCTGCTAATGAAGACATACCCAAGGTAAATTATAAAGGAAAGAGGTTTACTGGACTCACACTTCCACATGGCAAGGGAAGCCTCACAGTCATGGTGGAAGATGAAGGAAGAGCAAAGGGACTTCTTACATGGTGAAGGGTAAGAGAGCATGTGCAGGGGAAAACCATCAGTTCTGATGAGACTTATTCACTATCCCAAGAATGGCATGGGAAAAACCTGCCCCCGTAATTCATTTAGCTCCCACCGGCCCCTCCCATGGCATGTGGGAATTATGGCAGCTACAATTCAAGATGAGATTTGGGTGGAGACACAGCCAAACCACAATATTTTGTACCTGGCCCCTAAAATATAAATCTAAAATCTCATGTCCTCACATTTCAAAACCAATCATCCTTTCCCAATAATCCCCCAAAGTCTTAACTCATTTCAGCATTAACTCAAAAGCCTAGAGTCCAAAGTCTCATCTGTGACAATGCAAATTCCTTCCATCTATGAGCCTGTGAAATCAAAAGCAAGTTAGTTACTTCCTAGATACAATGGGGGTACAGGCATTGGGTAAATACAGCCATTCCAAATGGGAGAAATTGGCCAAAACAAAGGAGCTACAGGTCCCATGCCAGTCTGAAATTCAGTGGGGCAGTCAAATTTTAAAGCTCCAAAATGATGTCTGTTGATTCCATGTCTCACATCCATTGTGTGCTGATGCAAGAGGTGGGCTCCCACACCCTTGAGCACTTCCAACCCAGTGGTTTGTACAGTACAGTGCCCCTCCTGGCTGCTTTCACAGGCTGGTATTGAGTATTTACAGCTTTTCCAGGTGCATGATGGAAGCTGTCAATAGATCTACCATTCTGGGGTTTGGAAGATGTTGGTCATATGCTCACAGCTCCACTGGGCAGTGCCCCAGTGGGAGTTCAGTGTGCAGATTCTGACCCCACATTTCTGCACTGCCATAGCAGAGGTTCTCCATGAGGACTCCGCTCCTGTAGCAGACTTTTGCCTGGACATCCAGGCATTTCCTTACACCCTCTGAAATCTAGATGGAGGTTCCCCAATCTCAATTATTGACTTCTGTGCACCCACGGGTTTAATATCACATGGAAGCTGCCAAGGCAAGGGGCTTGCACCCTCTATATCCACAGCCCAAGATGTACCTCAGCCCCTTTTAGCCATGGCTGGAGTGGCTGAGATGCAGGGCACCAACTCCCTAGGCTGCATACAGCAAGGGGGCTCTGGGCCTGGCCCAGGAAACCAGTTTTACTTCTTAGGTGTCCAGACCCATGATAGGAGAGGACTGCAACAATCTCTGAGGTAACCTGCAGAGGGGTTCCCCATTGTCTTGGTGATTAACATTTGGCTCCTTGTTGCTTATGCAAATTTCTGCAGTTGTCTTGAATTTCTTCCTAGAAAATGGGTTTTTCTTTTCAATTGCATTGTTAGGCTGGAAATTTTCCAAACTTTTACCCTCTGCTTCCTCTTGAATTATTTTTTACCTAGAAATTTCTTCCCCAGATACCCTAAGTCACATCTCTCAAGTTCAGAGTTCCATAGATCTCTAGGGCAGGGCCAAAATGCTGCCAGTCTCCTTGCATAACAAGAGTGATGTCTATTCCACTTCCCAACAAGTTCCTCATCACCATCTGAGACCACCTCAGCCTGGACTTTATTGTCCATATGACTATCAGCATTTTGGTCAAAGCCATTCAATAAGTCTCTAGGAAGTTCCAGACTTTCCCACGTCTTCCTGTTTTCTGAGCCCTCCAAGTCTCTAGGAAGTTCCAAACTTTCCCACATTTTCCTGTCTTCTTCTAAGCCCTCTAAACTGTTCCAGCCTCTGCCTATCACCCAGTTCCAAAGTTGCTTCCACATTTTCGGGTATCTTTACAGCAGCACTCCACTACCTGGTAACAATTTACTATATTAGTTTCTTTTTCATGCTGCTAATAAAAGACACACCTGAGACTCAGTAATTTCTAAAGGAAAGAGATTTAATGGGCTCACAATGTCTTGGGAAGCCTCACAATCATGGTGAAACATGAAGGAAGAGCAAAGGAACTTCTTACAAGGCAATTGGCAACAGAGTTTTTGCAGGGGAACTCCCCTTAATAAAACTATCAGATCTTGGGAGACTTATTCACTATTGACGAGAACAGTATAGAAAAAACCTGCCCCCATGATTCAATTACCTCCCACCAGGTTCCTCCCTCAACATGTGGGGATTATGGGAGCTACAATTCAAGATGAGACTTGGGTGGGGACACAGCCAAACCATATTACATACAAAGGTATATATTATCTTTTGATAGCATCTATCAGCATTTCTCTTTGAGTGGGGTCCATTTTGTCTAGGAATATATTCTTATTAGATAATTCCATTGAGTTTCTAGAGTGAGCATCTAAGAACATTCTAAATTACAAGAGAAATGTTGTGTGTATTCATGTCTGTGTGTGCGTGATAAAGAATGGGAGAAAAAGAGAGAGTAAAAAAGAAGGAAGGAGGACCAGAACACTAGAGGAAATAGAAAGATGGTCAGAAGAAAGTATGGATGCCATTCTGAGGAATGGTATAGGACTAGACCCAGATTTGGACAGGGATCTGTGAGCTGGCAGGAAGAGCATAGCCAGGCTAACCGACTATGTCTATCTGGCTTATTTCTTTCTGCCTTCTCATAGCAGTAACTAGTTAATAACTTGATCTAGTGAACAATGCCTGTATAGAAGGAAATTATAGCTATTAGAAACTCTTTAGCTATTAGAAATTATAGAAGGTAGAAACTCTTCTAACCTGACCCAGGCAAGTGGCTCGAGGCAGGCACCCAGGAAAGGTCCCTGGCAGTACTGATAACTCAAAGCATATGCCTGACTTAACAACTGAATTCATTGGAATTTAATTACTCAACATGATTATATACTGACAGCAAACTCATTATTGGAAGGATTGATTGTTATTATGCAAACATTTCCATTATTCATTTATTGAAAACTTGGGCATACTTCCCAGACTAGAATTGCATCTTCCACTTCTTTTCACCTCATTACCTTTTCAGTTGAATATGTTTAACTTTCTGAGGTGGTTATTTTGACTCATGTCATACTTTAATATAATTAAGCCATTAAAATTTATTCAGAAAACTGATTTTTTTCAAATAAAAAACAAAAGCATCACTATGAGATAAAATAGAGGATAGTTCTGTCAGTTCTCCTCTGACAACTCAGCTCAGTCATTGGCTTGTTGGTTCAATGACTTTCACATGGTTAAGACTTTCACATAAACTTGCTTGGTATTCTTAAGGTAAACTCAAAAAGGAAAAATTTGGTATAATAGATTAGCTGTTAAAATGTGACCCATAGGCCTTAACATAAACATTTGTTGGGTAAATGAACAGGTGATTAAAATGACTGTAGGTTGCCTTATTTATCTAGTGTTTTAAGCTTGAGATGGCTTTGACCTTATTACTCATTTTCTTAAAAGAATAGTCCTTGCCTGCAAGCCAACATCAATAAATACCTTCAAACAAAAATCCATTAAACTCATACACACATTTCATATCATTTTACATTTTCATGAATATAGGCAGAAAAATTTTCTTTAAATTGGTGCACAAGTAATTGTGGTTTTTGCCATTTTTTTAAACAAAACCAGCAATTATTTTTGCACCAACCTATAATAAACTTCTTATTTAAGCATCATTCATTCCAAACAGTAACTTCATGATGCAAGTCCCAGGCAGGTATTTTAGTTCAAAAGTAAGATGTCTTCAAATAACGTAAAAAAAGATTGCTTCTGTACTATTCCATATACAGATCAAGGTCTGTTTTTTGCAAACTGTGGTTCAGGATATTTGGGAAGTTTAAAATTGTTGGAGTTTGATGAACACTTTAGATTCAAGGATTATTAAATCTGTATCATACATCTACTCCCTGTTATCACTTCTGAGGAATCACCACTTCCTGGTCAAGCCTGGATGGTGACTTTGGAAACTGATTCTAAAAATATTACAGATTTCAATATTTCAGTGGCATTGGAAACTATTGTGATAAAGTAGTTTATGCCTTTTCCATGTTTACCATTTTCTGTTTTGTTTTGTTTTGAGATGGAGTCTCACTCTGTTACCAGGCTGGAGTACAGTGGCACAATCTTGCCTCCCGGGTTCAAGCAATTCTCCTGCTTCAGCTTCGTGAGTAGCTGGGACTACAGGCATGCAACCCTACACCCAGCTAATTTTTATATTTTTAGTAGAGATGGGGGTTTCGCCATGTTGGCGAAGATGGTCTTGATCTCTTGACCTCATGATCTGCCCACCTTGGCCTGCCAAGGTGCTGGGATTAAAGGCGTGAGCCACCTTGCCCTGCCTACATGTTTGCTTTTTATGAAGAGTAATGAGGGCATTGTGTTTTCCAATCAAGATAGGAGAAACAAAATCAATAAACAAATGTCATATATAGTTGTGGAGGTACAAGCCTGAAACTCCTTTCATTCTTAGAGAACTTTTTGTGTTTATCTTAGAGAAATTTGCAAACTGTGAGTGTTATTTAAGCTGCGTTCATAAAACTTGTTTGGATTCTGGCATATATAAAACAGGTAGCTTCTCAGAAAATTTTTTTCTTTTTCTAATATTGCTCCTAAGCCTGACAGAGATTCAACATTGATAATAAGACATATTACAACCCTGAAATGATGAAATTTAAAATATAGCTACCAGATTTGTAGAAATCTACTGTAAGGACCTCAGCCTATAAGATGGATTATACAAAGGTGTACACACACTGGTGGCAAGACAAATACAGCCTAAAAGAGAGACAGAGAAAAAAGGGCAGATGCAATAATGGAAAATGGCTTCTGCAAAAATGACAAAAAGTATGAAGCCCACAACTGCAAGGGGAAAAAAATGAAAAAAAGAACTCCCATTTAGTTAAAATGGGAATTTTAACTAAATGGGAATAAAAGTAACATTACTGAACATTAAAGAGTTTAACTTAAAAAATGATCATATAAAACAGACAAACCTATAGAGACACATAATAGATTAAGGTTTTCCTAAAAACAAAGAGGGCAGGCTTTGGGGAATGGAGAGTGACTGCAAGTGGATATAGGAATTTCCTTTCCAGGACATACAAATCTTTCAAAATTACTTGTGGTAATATGCACACAATTCTTGGAAAATCTTAAATCATTGTGTTAAATAAAATGTTGAATTGTGTAAATGGTATGGGAATTGTATCTCAATAAGAACTCTTAAAAATTGTAACAGAAATAGCAGAAGCTTAATTCATGATGACCATGGGGTTTGTTATTATAAACATATTGACACACACATGTATACACACACACACATACCCCCCCCCACACACACATACCTTTTTTCTGTATTTCTTTTTTTTCTTTTTATTTTTTTGAAACAGAGTCTCACTCTATCACCCAGACTGGAATGCAGCAGTAACCTCATCTCAGCTCACTGCAACCTTCGTCTCCTGGGTTCAAGGGATTCTTCTGTCTCAGCCTCCCAAGTAGCTGGGACTACAGGGCCCACCACCTCTCCAGGCTAATTTTTGTATTTTTAGTAGAGGCAAAATTTCTCTATGTTGGCCAGGCTGTTCTCAAACTCCTGACCTCAGGTGATCTGTGCACCTTGGCCTCCCAATGTGCTGGGATTATAGGCATGAGCCACCATGCCCAGCCTGCTGTTTGTTTTTTAATGGTTAAATTTTGTAAAATAGACACATGTTAAAACAGTTGCCAGGTTCATAGCTATCACAATTATGTTTGCAGGCATTTCCATTTGACATATTATTGTCATCTTGAAAGCCTCCATATTGCCTGTTAGGGTTTACATATGCCAAAAGTGATTTGCTTAAAAACAAAAGTCCTGGAGCAGCAGTGATAACAGCATCTTATATTGCTAACAATGATATAGATCTCTGATATTAAAGCAAGGGGATAAAGATAATTCATGGGAAATAAAGGAAGATATTACATATTCCCATAGCAATACACAATGAGATAAGAATGGGTAAGAGGAAATCTTAGAGGGAATAAAGGAAGGGAAGAAAGAAACAAAACCAAACACAGACAGCAGAAAGTCAGCTTTTACTGGCATGGCACTAATATGTCACTATGTGGTAGCAGTGTCAAGGATAGGTGAAATACTTCCAACACCTACATTAAAAGGCCCTGCTAAGCAAGTTGAAATGTAAAACTACAAGGTCCTCAGAGTATTGTGACGATGTTTATGGTGCATTAGCACCACATTGTTTAGCACAGGTGTTCCAGTAATTGTGGAATACTGGGAAAATGCACAACGTTCCATTCATCTTCATCATATCCCAAGGTGATACACCAGTAGCAATTTAGCACCTGCTAGAGCAATTTGGCATCTGTGGTATTTACCGAAGTGTTTGGTCTTAAAGGTTGGAAGTGTTATTTTGTACTTCCATAAGTGCTGGGGAATTATCAAGCACTTGGCAGTACCAAATGCACTGTAAAACTCTTAGCAAAAGTTGTAAAAGCAAACTTAATGAAACATAGTGAATAAAAATTTTATAAAAGTGGCAGATTAGATTATTTTTATACCCCTTCTCTCCATCAAAAAGAGCATTTTCTCTGGCCACCAGGGAGAATAATTATGGTACTTGCTTAACAATATAACTTAAATGTTTACAAAGAAAGAAACGACGTGGAGTATAATTGTGCTAAAATTTTCTGCCATGAACTTTCTGTATTGCTGACTGTGCAGAGCATTAAATATATTAGGATAAATAGTTCTTTCTCTTCTACATTCCAAACTGGTTTTGAAATCTGATCAAGTTAGCAATTGCCAAGAAAAAATAACCAAGTATTTCTCATCTAAAAAAAAAAAGGATGGAGATAGTACATAAAGCTAGCTAGCTTGCTACATAGATAGATAGATGATAGATGATAGATAGATAGATAGATAGATAGATATCAATTAAATGTCTTTGTCTTAAAATCTTAGCTAATATGGGAACAATGCACGTAAGACCCACTGAGGTGCAAACTAGAAATGAAAGGTTCCATATTTTTTCACAAACTGTTTAACAAAAGATGACTGTGGTGGTTAGTACTGAGTGTCAACTCGACTGGATTGAGGGATTCAAAATATTGATCATGGGTGTGTCTGTGTGAGTGTTGCCAAAATAGCTTAACATTTGGGTCAGTGGGTTGGGGAAGGCAGATCCATCCTTAATGTGATGGGTACAATCCAATCAGTTTCCAGCTAATATAAAGCAGGCAGACAAATGTGAAAAGAAGAGACAGGCCTAGTCTCCCAGCCTGCATTTTCTCCTGTGCTGGATGCGTCCTTCCCTCGAACATTGGACCCCAGTTCCTCAGCTTTGGGACTCAGACTGGCCTCAGCTTGCAACCAGCCTATTGTGGGACCTTGTGATCCTGTAAATTAATACTTAATAAACTCCCCTTTATATCTTTATGTGTATATGTGTATATATATATATATATATATATATATATATATGTAACCCTACTACAATAACTAATATTTGGCATAGAGAGTCTTAGATTTAAAATATCTTCTATGGATATAGATGGGAAAATTTAAGAATAGAAAATAGAGAAAAAATTATAAAAATTATTCTAAAGGAAGAATTAGAGAAAAATCAAATGTTAGAAAACACTAGTAAGAGAAATAAAAATGTGAATTGGGCATATTTGAGATCCAGCAGTTCCTGGTAACATTTTAATAAAAAGATGGTAATGTATTTATATGTTTTTCTCTACCTTAAAACAACAATAATACTTCATTTTTATGCTTGTACAGATTTAGGAAATACAAGCACAATTTTGTCATATGGATATACTGGGTACGAGTGAAGTCTGGGCTTGTGGTTTAACACTCAATAGTGCACATTGTGCTTATTAAGTAATTTCTCATCCTCCCACTCTTCTACCTTTTGGGGTTTCCAATGTTCATTATTCCTCATTATTTAACTTCCACTTATGAGTGCTGTATTTGACTTTCTGTTTTTGAGTTATGTTACTTAAGATAATAGCTTCCAGTTCCATCCATGTTGCTGAAAAAGACATGATATTATTATTTTTATGGCTCACAATATACATTAATATAGTATATTTTAATATGTATATATATACACACATATTTTATATATACACATATACATATTTTAATATGTATACATACACACACATATATAATATACACACATATTATATATATATATGTGTGTGTGTATATATACATATTAAAATGTATTTTGTGGATAATATATATTATATATATAATATTTTCTTTATCCAATTATCTATTGATCGACACTTACGTTGATTTCATATTTTTGTTACTGTGAATAATGCTGTGATAAATATGCAAACCCAAGTATCTTTTTGATATAATAATTTCTTTTCTTTCAGATAGATATCCAGTACTAAGTTTGCTGCATCAAATGCTGGTTCTACTTTTAGTTCTTTGAGAAATCTCCATACTGTTTTTCATAAGGTTTATACTAATTTACAATCCCACCAACAGTGTATGTTTTCCCATTTTTCTGCATTCTTGCCAATATCTGTTATTTTTTTTAATTTTTTGAGTAATAACAATGTTGTCAGATGTAAGGTTGTATCTGAGTGCATATAATTTGCATTTCCCTGATGATTAGTGATGTTGAACATTTTTTCATATGCCTGTTTGCCTTGTGTATGCCATTTGTATGTCTTCTTTTGAAAAATCTCTCTCCATGTCTTATGCCGAGTTTTTATTGGGGTTGTTTTACTCTTGTTGAGTTTTCTTTGCATTCCTTGTAGCTTTTCAATGTTAGGCCTTTATCGGATGCATAGCTTGCAAATATTTTCTCCCATTCTATAGGTTGTCTATTCATTCTGTTAAAACACAATATTTTAGAGCAAGTTATGTGCCAAATTCATCACTTGTCTAGCAATTACTCCTTCTCCCCTGCAGCAGAATTGAAGAACACTACCAAGGAAAAATACCATCCAGATTGTACTGAAGATTAAGATATGGCTGTTGTTTGATAAATATTTGTAAAACAAGCATGTTTCTTGAAAATTAAATAGATGTTGAAGGTATAAATAAGTACATTTGTTTTTCTCAGAGGTGCAGGCAAAGGCACTAAAACTTTTTTTAAAACTGAATACACCAAACAATATATTCAGTAAATATTAAGCAAAATATGTCAGAAATACAAGGAATTCTTGATTTAAAAATACTTACATTGGAACATGTCAATTTATATTGGATAAAGGAAATTTAATCTCAATCAGACATCTACATCTGTGTCTACATCTGCATCTGTCTACCTATCTATCTAAACAACTTTACATCTCCCTGTATGAGAGAATAGACAGTCTTTATCATGCCCATGGAAAATTAATTTAGAATTTTCAAAGTATGTCTAAGAAAAATATAAATGTATTTAATTAAGATACACATTCAGACAGCAATCGCTGATTTCAATGTTATTCCTGTTTAATCTTTTGATCAAAGTGTAAATCAAAGCCCAAGACTTTATACCACTGGGAATGAGAAAGAAAGAATTATGTTAAGCATAGTAAAAGTTATCCTCAGAGGAAAATGTATAGCCATAGCTTTAGATTATAAGATAAACATTCCCAGTTTCTTTGAGCTTTACAAAATTTTTGTGTATTTGAGTAGATAGCAAGACGTATCAGCAGAAGACCAAAATGAGCTACTAAAAATTGACAGGTAATTAATCACAAAACAAAGTGATTATCTTAAAGGATAAAGACAATGTGAATCACAATCATCAGACAGAGGTTTCAGTCAATTTTGGAAGTTTATTTTGCCAAAGTTAAGGATGCGTGCCCATGACAGCCTCAGGAGGTTTTGATGACATATGCCCAAGGTGGTTGGGTCACAGCTAGGTTTTACACATTTTAGGGAGACATGAGACGTCAATTAATATATGCAAGATAAACATTGATTTGGTCCAGAAAGGCAGGACAACTAGCAAAGGCGAACAACTAGAAGCTGGGAGGGGACTGTCAGGTCATTGGTAGATAAAAAACAGTTATATTCTTTTGAGTTTCTGATTAGCCTTTCTACAGGAGGCAATCAGATATGCTGCTGTCTCAGTGAGCAGAGAGATGACTTTGAATAGAATGGAAAGCAGGTTAAAGGGGCCAATTTGTACAAAAAACCACCTCTAAATATAGCTACATTTATGGAGAGAGATAAAAATTTCCAGCAATCTAGAAACAGAAGCAGTGTTGTGCTAGAGCTAGCCCAAAAGAGCTGATTGTTGAATTGTTAGCTATTTCAATTAATAACACAATGAAAGCTTTGTATAGCTACAGTGGGAGTATTTACACCACGAAACTCATAAATGCCACAAAGCAGCATCCCCTTTTTACTGATGGTTTAACAACTAGTTGTTAAATATTCACATCACTCAGTAAGAGGGAACACACTCAACCCAATAAAAGGCATCTATGAAAATCTGCAGTTATCATCATAAGAAATTATCAAAAGCTGATATTTCAAAATTAGGAAAAAAACATATACTCAAGACAGTTTGGTGTTGATATAAGTATAGACTTATAGATAACATAGAACAAAATAGTTACTTCAAAATGGATTACTGACAAAATCACTGAATTAATCTGAAAGAAAACAAAGTTTTTAAGCAGTGGTGTTGAAAAAAATGGATGTCCGTATGTTACAAAATGAATACAATGAAATGCAATGCTCATCTTACTCTGAAAACAAAAGGTAACTTGGTTATAGCACGCTCAATATTGGTCTAAAGTGGCAGAAGATAGACCTGTGGTATCCTGTTTTTAGGGGCAGAAGGGGATTTGCTGCAAAGGGATTTGAGGAACATTTTTGTGCTAGTTACAAATTTTTGTAATTTGGATAGTAAGTTGGTTACATGACCCTTACTATGAGTTTACTTCATTGCATTTAATTTAGACCTTACTAAAATTGATTTTTAAAATCATCAAGGAAGACTTTTTCTTCTGGTAATGATTAAGTAATCTGTGGTAGACTAACATTTCCCCTAAATAACTAGAAATCCATACACAAAAAAGCACATTTTATGATTTCATCCTTTCAATACTCTAGAAAAAGACAAAAGTATAGTGACAGAGAGATCAGAGATTGTCTTGTGTCAAGGATATTAGTAAAGAAATTACCTAAGAAGGAGTGCAAGAAAACAAGACAAACATACAACTTGGAAAAAAAATTGAAATGTTGACCATGGGTTTGTTACGGCTTTTACTATTTTGATCTATGTACCTTTCATGCCTAGTTTGTTGAGTGTTTTGTTTATTGTAGGAAAGCATACTGGATTTTTTTCAAAGCTTTTTCTGCATGTATCAAGATAATAATATGACTTTTGCTTTTAATTTTATGTGATGAATCACATTTATTGATTTGCATATGTTGAACCATCTTTGCATCTTTAGAATGAAACCCACTTGATTGTGGTGTATTACCTTTCTGATGTGCAGGATTCTGTTGTCTGGTATTTTGTTGAGGAATTTTGCATCCCTGCTCATCAGGAATATTGGTCTATAGTTCTTTTTTAATTTTGTCCTCAGCTGGCTTTGATATCAGTGTGATACTGCCTTCATAGAATGAGTTAGGAAGTATTATCTCCTTTTTTTTTGGAAGAGCTTCAGGATAATTGATACCAGTTCTTTGTATATTTTGTAGAATTTGGCTGTTAATTCATCTGGTCCTAGGCCCTTTTTATTATTATTATTATTACTGATTCAATCTTACTACTTAGAAATACAACTGATATTACTTCCTAGTTCACTTTTAGGAGATTATATGGGATTTGTTAATTTCATCTAGGAAATAACAAATTTCCAGGAATTTGTTAATTTTATCTAGGTTCTCTAGTTTGTATAATTGTTCATTGTAGTTTCTGATGATCTTTTGTATTTCTATGGTATGAGTTGTAATGTTTCCGTTTTCATGTCTAATTATGTTTATTTGAATATTCTTTCTTTTTGGTTGCTCTAGCCAGTGGTCTATCAACTTCATATATCTTGTCAAAGAACCAACTTTTCATTTCATTGATTCTTTGTATTTGATGTGTTCATCTTCAATGCAAATACACTAGGAATCAACATCCAAAAGATAACTAGAAGATCTTCATGCATTTTAAAAATTAAGAATATAATTCTAAGTAGCCTATGGGCTAATTATTTTAACTCAATATCACATACTAAACTTTTTAATTCAGCTAAAATAGCACAGAAAAGAAAATATGTAGCTTAATATGCATTTATTATAAAATACTTAAAATTAATAGGCTAAGGATCTAACTCAGGAAGTTACAAAAAGAATGAAATGATACAACAAAATAAATTTAAATGTATAAAATAGGAATATGAGAAGAAGCTCCTAAAAAACCACAAAGACTTGATATGATCAAAAGTTGATCCTTTTACAATTCTAGTAAAATATGTAAATCTCTGGAAAGCTGGATAGAAAAAAAATAAAGAGTAAAGACAAACAAGAGTAACAAATATGTGTTATAAAATATTGGACATTAATTCAGATTCTGAAGACATTAAAACATTTTGGAGTATTGTGAACAATGTTTTGTTTATAAATTCAGAATATAAATAAAATATATAAATTTTTAGAAAAAATATATTTAAAATTTGAAGGCGCCATTGAGATTTGAAAATACCTGTAACAATAAAGAAATTTGATTATTAAACAAATATTTTCATAAACAAAAGTATAGGCTCAGATGATTTCACTAGCAAGTTCTACTGAAATTTTAAACTTTTACAAACTATTCTAGAGAATTAATTAAAAGGAAGCTTGGCCATTATCATCATTCCTATTTAATATTTTAATGGTCCTAGGCAGTAGATTCAGATTAGGGAAAGAAAAAGGCAGTAAGGAGAGTGTAAGAAATAAAAATTCCAAGACAATAATTAAATGTAATTGTAAAATAACCACTAAAATAGTATCAATTCAAACCTAAAGTATATAAAAAATAAACATCATGTGTAGAATTGATTTATAACTAGACATCATATTTAATCCTAAGAAAATAAGTCAATACAAGTCACCATTTTCATAGCATAAAATGAAAATTATATGCTGGGTGCAGTGGCTCTTGCCTATAATTCCAGCACTTTGGGAGGCCAAGGTATAGAGATGTGTGAATCACAAGGTCAGGATTTCGAGACCAGCCTGGCCAACATGGTGAAACCCTGTCTCTACCAAAAATACAAAAAAATCACTGGGTGTAGTGGCGAATGCCTGTATCCCAGCTACTAGGGAGGCTGAGGCAGGAGAATCGATCAAACCCGGGAGGTGGTGTTAGAAATACTCTGAACGCCTCTGTGGTGACCGAGCAACCCGAAGCCTCTGGAAGAATTGGCAAAACCCAAGCAGTCTGAAATAATAAGAATAAATCGTTGATGATTTTAACCTGTAAATTCTTTTAGAACTTAGATTCCCTGAAGTGGGTTATTTGCTTTGTCATGTTTGTTATCTGCTATATTGATTATGTTTGAGAAAATGAAGGATAAGGTGAAATGCTGAGATGTAACTTGTAACTGGTTCTGCTAAGCTGCACCTTGTAACTTTGGCTTTACTGATCTGTTCTGGTGAAAACAGGAACTCTGTGAAAGGGACTAACCACATAGCTTGACTGCTAAAGAGAGACGACAGCACATAATAGGCTTCTCCTTGCAGAGAGCATATAAATGGACATGTAATAGAGAGGCTTATTACCCAGATTCCTTTCCCAGGAATGGCATATTGATTATGGCCCTGGAAAGGGAATGCGACCCTTATGGAGAGCCTATAAACGGATGCATGAGCGGCGCCTGTCTCTGTGGTTGAGATAAGGTTTTAAAAGTCTTTCTTCTCCCAGTGCTCTTCCAGGCCTGCATGGAGGCCCCCTCCTCTTGCAGTTTTTGTGGTCAGGCTGGTTGTCCTTTGTTAGACAATGCCGGGGAGGGGGGTAGCTGTGAGCCCAATATGTTTTTGCTGATAATCATATTTATGTTTAACCTATATTCTTGCTAAGGTGTATTATTTCTATGCTGCACACAGAAAGTTATCTTTTCATTGTTCTGCTTTTATAATACCACGTTGTGATTTTCGTGCATCAGTTTTTGCAAATGTACTCTTTTTGTATAATTATCACTGAAACTTTGCGTAACCTTGCTCCCCCTCCTCTATTCAAAGAGCACAATAAAAAACTGAGGTTTTCAGGGGAATGTCAGTCATCCACCGAGCAGCATTATGTGGTGTCTCCCCTGGGCTCAGCTTTAAGGAAAACTTTTTCCTTTTCTCTCTTTCTTTTTCACCAATCACTCGATCACTTTGACAGATCTTAAACCCACATTGATGTATTGGGAGTTGCTCTTGCCAATAAGGTGGAGGTTGCAGTGAGCTGAGATTGCGCCACTGCACTCCAGCCCAGGGAACAGAGTGAGACATCGAGAAAGAAAGAAAGAAAAGAAAGAAGGAAAGAAGGAAAGAGAAAGAAAATAAAATTGTAAGTAAAATTTTGAGATCTGAATAGATGCAAAAGTAGTCGTTTCTGTAATATAAAACATTCATAATTTAAAAAGTAAAGCGTTGTAAATGAATTAATATAGCAAACTCCATGTTTTCTGTTTAATTATCTGCCTTGCTATTTATTTTCTATTAATCCTTTAATTTATAAACTTTAAAGTTTGTTTTGTGCAGAGTCATGGTATTACAGTTAAAAAGAAAACATGGATGTGCTTGCTTTTATCTGGCATTTGTTTCTAAAAAAAGTTTATAAAATTTTAAGCACGGAAAGTTTGGAAGATTAACATAATGAATTCAGATATATTCGCTGCATTTGATTTCAACATTGTAAGTATAAAGTTTGAATAACAACATGCTTTGTGTTTTTATGTTGTGACGAAATGAGGCATGACCATTATCATCACTTCTATTTAATATTTTATTCATCATAGGAAGTAAATTGAGATTAGCAAGAGGAAAAAACTCAGGTTAAGCACTGAAAAGAAAAAGGCAAATCTGTAATTTTTCAGAGATGATATGACTGAATACAAGGGTTTCTCAAAATCCTGATTCAATTATGATAATAGAAAGTTTAGTACAATTGCTATGTATATTATCAATATAAAAATATTCTTATTTCTTCAGACCGCACAAGAAGCAGGATGCTGGCATCTGTTTGTGGTGATGTAACCGAATTTCAGGGAGCGGGAGAGGCTCAGCTCCCCTGAGAGGATGTTCTTCCAGGCTCTTGGTCTCTCACTCCCCCAGGAATGGGAAGGAGGACCCTGCCGGGCGCAGTGCACTCGTAAAGTAAGTATTGGACCCCAAAGAGTTTCGCAGAAAATCATTTATTTAAGCAGAGAAAGAAAAAAGAGAGAGAAAAAGATGAGAGAGAGAAGCTTCCAAGAGATTGTGGAAGTGTATCCAGATATGGAGTCCAAGGAAGTGTGGAAGGAGGGAACTTTTAATCGGGGAAGCATTCCCTCCCTCTTCAGGTTTTCTGGGCCTATGAAAGGAGTTTCTTTAAACTTCCGCTGGAGTGATTGATCTTTGATTTTTCCCTTGCATGCCAAAGTTTAAACAAACACCTTTAAGTTCCCAAATGGAGGGAGGGGGCATGGCGCTGGGAAGTTCTTGCCCTTGAAACTACACCCACACTTCAGCCACTGTGGAAAACAGTTTGGAGATTTCTCAAAGAATTTAAAACAGAGCTACGATTTGATCCAGCAATCCCATCACTAAATAGATATCCAAAGGAAAATATATTATTATACCCAAAAGACACAGATACTTGTATGTTCATTCACGGTAGCAAAGACATGGAATCAATCTAGATGCCCATCTGTGGTGGACTGCATAAAGAAAACGTGGCACATATATACCATGGGTTACTATGCTGCCGTTGAAAAAGTATGAATTCATGTTCTTCGTAGCAATAGAGATGAAGCTGGAGACCATAATCCTAAGTGAATTAATTCAGGAAAAGAAAACAAAATACCACATGTTCTCACTTATAAGTAGGAACTAAACACTGAGTACACACAGGCATAAGCATGGGACAACAGACCCTGTGAGCTACTAGAGTGGGGAGGGAGGGTGGTGTGAGTTTAAAAACTACCTACTGGGTACTATGTTCACTACCTGTGTGCAGTGTACTCATGTGAGAAACCTGCACTTGTAGCCCCTAAATTTAAAGTAAAAGACGAAATTTACTTAAAAAAAGTAACATGATTTTTTATAGATCATGGTGAACATCTGTCATTTACATGTTTATTTCTAGTGTTAGAAAAAAGAGTTAGCAGTGAAGTTTGTACTTATAATGCACAGTTAATATACCATGATGTCTAAATTTGTACTTATCCAAACCATGCCAAGAGGACAACTTGTCTATTTAGGAGTATTTATAAAGGTATTAATAAATTCCGTTGTTTTCTTTGTTACAACAAGCATGCATTTATCTTTTTTATTTGGAAAATTTCAAATGAATTAATATGAAACAAAAACGAGGCCTATTTTTTGCATGTGTAAGAGATACTGAGTATATTGCTCATATCATGTCATAATTCACCTCCTTCTATTCATAGTGCCAACTACAAATCCCTGACATTCTCTGCCTAAGTATTTCTTTTTCTTCCTTGCTGTGGGTACACTAAAACAGAGCAGTTAATCTGAAAGGGCAGGAATGTTAAATCTTTGGAGGTAGCCTCAGCCAATGTTGGAAGAAAAGTTGTCATATACACACAAACTTCTTGCTCTTCATTTGTCCTAACTCCAGGGCATGTTCTTTACTGTCTCTCAAATTACCGAAGTGGGATTTCCTTCTGCTTCTCTCGTGGTAATTTGCTTAGTAATCAAATTTTATTGACTTCCTTGCCGGCCTTGTCTCATGTGTCCATAATCTACCAATGATTTCTGAAAATAAATATATAACTTTTATTCTCATCCTCATTGAGGATGTCCTTCTGGAGAAATGCAAAATAAAGAAATAGAAACAAAAGAAATTCATTCTGACTCAGGGAAAACATAAAACATACTAAAAAATCATATCAAATACCAAAAAAGTATAATGATAAAAAATTGGTTTTGTAAAAGACATTTGTAAGTGCATTGGTTCTTTGTTAAGAATCTCACACACAGAAATCTTTTCTCCAGGTTTTAGGGAGTAGAGCGTTATCAAAAGAAGTAAGTTCTTTACTATAGAAATTCTTCAGTTGGAAATTGACAAGTACAGGAAATTCTGTGAAAATAGGTGAATATTTAAAACTTCAGAAAAGGTAAAAACAAGGAAGATTCAGGGATCTCAGCAAAAAGACAACTTTATACTTTTGTCCTAGAATATCCTCCAGGCAATATTGTGATTAAGTTATAACCTGAGAATATAAGTTATTTGAATTCACATGTAGTCATGAGTAAAACCCTTGATATTTGTCTCTGAATTAGGACATCATCATCTATGATTTTTCTTTTTATTTATTTTTAATGAATTATGGATGGGGAAAACGCTTTCAATGCACTTTTAGCACTTGAATGTATTATTCTGTTTCTCATGAGCAATCTTCAGTAATTCTGCATCACAGAACTCATAACAAGCATGGGATTAAAGTGCTTCCATGAAAAACACCCTGAATTTGGTGTGTTGTTTCTTTGATTGGAGATACATGTTGACTATCACTATCCACAGAAATGTGCAATTTAATCATAGATTTCACTGTGTGAAAAAGAACTAAAACTGAGTAAAGGAGCAGAATGCATTTCCAAAAGATTATTTGAGTTTAAAATGTTCTTGAAAGAAGTCAGGTTGCAACTTTTAAAACCTACAACCTCATGTTTCTTTATTATGAAATTGGAAGGAATGCGGACAATTAAAAACTACCTTTGGGATGTGTTTTATTCAATGAAGAATAGCACAGAATGTAGGGGAAAACACTATCTATTATTGGTTAGCAATGACAGTTAAAGGAGAGACAGGCGTAACTGAAATACTGAAATAAACATATTATGAAATGCATTAGTCCATTCTCACGTTGCTATAAATAAATGTCCAACACTGAGTAATTTATAAAGAAAAGAGTTTTAATTGGTGTATGTTTCTGCAGGCTTACAGGATGCATGGTGCTGGCATTTTCCTGGCTTCTGGGGAGGCCTCAGGAAACTTACAATCATGGCAGAAGGGGAAGAGGAAGCAGGCACATCACATGACTAAAGGAGGAAAAAGAACAAAATGGGAGGTGCTACAAACTTTTTTTTTTTTTT
>NW_016107366.1:2897995-2909175 GCF_001604975.1 Cebus imitator | reverse complement strand
GGATGGTGCTAAGCCATTCATGAGAAATCTGCCCCTGTGATCCAATCACCTTCCACCAGGCCCCAACCCCAACGCCTGGAACTGCATTGCAGTATGAGCTTTGGGCAGGGACAAACTTCCAAACTATCATGGAGATTTCTCCTTTTTTCTAGGGCCCTGGGGATGAAATTTTGATTCTATAGTATGACAATTGTGCTGACTTCTAACATTGTGTTGCTCCATTTCTCTGTTTACTATAAAGAATTCCTGGGCAATATGGCAGGTTAACCAAACTTCAAGTTTTTCTATTTGTTGATGTTTCTTAAAAACAAACAGACAAAACTCTGGGTGTTCTGTTTCTTCTGAACCTCAAATCAATAACTCCAAATGTCCAGTGGAACAGCTCTGCCTCCAAATAATCAAACTCAAAGCACTCATACTAATATAGTTATTTTGGAGCCACTACTTGGCCTTAACCTATTCCTTTCTTTTCTGATTCTTTTCTGGGTTAGTAAAAACTCCATGGAAGCATTCATACAAGCAAGAAATAATAGAAAATTTAGCCTTTAAACATTTTTTCTTACCCTTTTAATAATCCAACAATTTACAAATTCCTGTTGGGTTCACTATCTGGGATTGTCCTGCATCTTTTTCCTTTTCATCTACACTGCCCTTTCTCTCTGAGGCTTTCATCTCCTATCCCACTTTATTACACCCCACAATTTACCCTCCACACTACCAACTGTATAACTTAAAAATGCAAATTTGATTGTTACACCTTGTTCTCACACTCTTCATTGTTTCTGCATCACCTATCTAACAAATCTAATGGTATTTCAGGTCCTTTCCACTTATATATCTGGTGATACAGAAAACAGGATACTTTGAAAAACTTTATATGTAAAAAGACATGAAATTATTGATGCAATGCTCTAGAGAATCATTTTTATAGAACCATCACTACTCTGACACGAGAGTAAGAGACATTCTGAGAGATCATAAATTTAAAGACGTGGATGTATTGAGTTAAATAGCAGCAAAGATAGAGCTGCCTTATGGATACTTACCAGTTTCTACTGTGCTGATCCTTCATTTATTTTGACTACATAATGAACTATAAACAAAAGCTTAAAAATGAGTGTGCAACCAAGTTCAACTTGGAAATGCCCCTTCTAAATTAGGCTAAGATTGAGCAATGATACAGTTCCCATCCTTTAGTAATGTTGTGACAGAGAAGTCCCCAAGCTAAACTGTTAAAACGACTAAAAAATGAAAAGTGGAAATAAAAAGGGAGGGAGGGAGAAAAAAGAAGGGAGGGAGGGAGAAAAAAGAAGGGAGGGAAAAGGAGGGAAAGGAGAGGAAGGAAAAGAAAGAAAGAAAAGAAAAGAAAAGAAAGAAAGAGAGGAAGAAAGAGAGAGAAAGAAAGAAAGAAAGACAGAAAGACAAGAAAGAAAGAAGAAAGAAAGAAAGAAAGAAAGAAAGAAAGAAAGAAAGAAAGAAAGAAAGAAAGAAAGAGAGAGAGAGAGGGAGGGAGGGAAAGAAAGAAAGGGAGAAAGAAAAAAGAAAAAAGAAAAGAAAGAAAAAAGAGAAAAGAAAAGGAAAAGAAGAGAAAAAAGGAAGGAAGGAAGGAAGGGAGGGAAGGAAGGAAGAGAGAGAGAGAGAAAGAAAGAGAGAGAGAAAGAAAGAAAAAGAAAGAAAGCAGAAAAGTCCACATCTAGATACATTGTCATGCAGTCAACTTGCTATGGTTTGAATGTGTCCCCTGCAAAATTCAGGTGTTGCCAATGTCATCTCATTAAAAGGTGGGCTTTTCAGATGTGATTAGGCCATAAGAAATCCTTAATAGTTAATGGGAGTAAAGTCCCTTGTAAAAGAGTCTCCACATATCCATTAGATAGCTTGCTTTTTTGTTCTTCCACCTTCTGCCATGTGAGGACACAGAGTTCTTTTTTTTCCAGAGGACGTGGCAAGAAGGCTTTCACTAAATATCAAATGCTGGCACCTTGATGTTGGACTTCCAGAACTATGATAAATAAATTTCTGATTTTTATAAATTATCCAGTCTGTCATATTCTGTTATATCAGTTCTGGAATGCCCAGTCTTTGGCATTCTACTGTAGTAGCACAAACAAAGACACAAATTTTTTAAAAAATTATTAAAGCAGATAACAATAAAGATTATTTATAAAAGAGCCAAAAAAAAAAAAAAATCAAAATGACCTTTTAAACAGAAGGCAAAAAAAGGATCTTTAAATCTTTGTGGAAAGCAATTATCTAGAAATAAGTGTCAGAAAACAGAATTTCACATAGATGGAATCTCACTGAAGATGTATTAGTTGTCTACTGATTCATAAACGGTTATCACAGCTCAGGAGTTTAAAACAACCCCATTCATTTTCTTATAGTATGGCAGCTTAGAGAGCAGATAGGCTTGATTCAGTTCTTTGTCAAGGTTTTCATCAGGCTGAAATCAACCTGCCAGCAGGGCTAAGCTTTATCAAATAATCTACTTTCAAGCTCATTCTGTTATTAGCAGAATACTGTCGTTGCTGTTGTCACACTATAGTTCTTGTTTTCTCTTGGTTAGGAAATGCTCTTGGATTGAAGACGCTGTTCTCAATCTTGCTGTATGGCCTCCTCCAGCTCAAAGCCACCAACAAAGAACCTCTTCTACATGAAACCCCTCTCACATTTTAAATTTGATTTCCCCCTTTGCAACCAGCTAAATAAATCTCTCTGCTTTTATAGGGCTCAAGTGATCATATTAGGCCCACCTGGATAATCTCCCTTTCCTAATCTGTGTCATATAACATAATAGACGAATGAAAAATATATTTCATCATGTTTACAACTTCTATTCACATTCAAATGCAATGTGATTATACAAGAGAGTGTCATCGAAAATTATTTTAGGATTCTGCCTACCATGAAAGCTGTTTAAAATTAGACTTAACAAGTAGAAAAATTATATACAAATGTATAATCAAAAGTGCAAGAAAGAATATTAAGTAAATAAAATAGTAATCATGTGAGGAACTTTGAATAAAAATTAGCTAAATAAATTAATAATAATATTGCCTAATATCTGGGATTAAATCATTTAAAAATACTTGAAGCACTTATCTCTAGAATAAAGCTGGAGTTAAATCATTCTAAATCTTTGTATGTTTAAGAATAGGGTAAAACCATTAATTTATGTCATATATATTTTTAAAATCCATTTATGATTTTCAAAAATCCACTAAAATATGAGGAGATATGTAACTAACAATAAGAAGAATTAGAAAATATGAGAAAAAATCATTTCAATCAAGCAAAAGTAGAAAGGAAGATAATAATTAGGTAGAAAGCTATACAAGTAGAAAGAACAAAGCATATAAAAGTGAGTTCATATAGTAATCAAAACAAATGTGACTAAAATGGATTCTCCAGTTAATATACAAAGATGATTAAACCGAATTATCAGCAGAAAAGTGTCTCTATTTGTTGTTTATAAGAGTTAAGCATTAAACATGGGATAAAAGTCAAAAGTAAAGGTATAAAATAGATATAATAGATATATCAGACAAAACCAGCAAAAAGAAAGCTTATGCTATGAATTTGACATTTGATGAAACAGCTGAAGATAGAAAGCTTTTCTAGAGACAGGGAAACATTGTATCATTATAAAAAGTTGTATTTGATGGGGAGGAAGGCAGCAAACCACACTGCCATGTATGTAGCTGTGCAACAGTCTTGCATGTTCTTAACATGTACTCCAAAACCTAAAACGCAATAAAATATGTATTTAAAAAAAAGTCGTATTTGTGAGTAACATATAATGCATTTGTGAGTAACATATAAAGCTAATAAATAGCTTCAAATTACGTAAAGCAAAAAAAATGACTAAAATACAAGGAGAAAATAACAAATATGCCATGACATTGACCCATGCTTAATCCATCACTGTTAGCATTGAATAATCAAAGAAATGCAATCCCTTCGCAGAAAGTATGAAAAGCACAACCAACAAGCCTTGTTTATTGAATCCACATAGATACTATAACCAACACTGGGAAATGTATTTTGTTTTTTCCAAGCTACACGGCGTATTAATATAAACTGCCAGTGTGCTGGCCATAAGAAGCCGCGGCTGAGTCCCGTTATTTTTCCATGTTTTTCCATGCTCTGACAATACTGACACATTAAAGTTTTTATCTGCAGGCTTTTGCCTATGCTGACTCTTCTGCCACAGATATTGTTGAGTTCCCTTCTTCCCAAGCGATTTATTTACTCGTTGTAAACAAAATAGAGTTATGTCTTTTGAGAAGCCTTTCCTAACCCCAAATTAACTTGATTTTTCTGTTGTGTTTATTACCCATTTATCTTAATTCATTTGTTTACGTAATCATTTTTCTGATGCTCTTTCAGTGTGTCACAGGCTGTGCACTTGTTGGGGATATACCTGTGAGAGGGAGAAAAAAAATGTCCTACCTAATGGAACTTCTAGGCTACTCTTAAGAACAGATATTAATTAAATAATCAATACGAGTAGAAATGCATACTCTTAAAAAAACAGAGTAATATAGCTTATGAGAACACCTATTAATAGAAGGATCTAACATTGTCTGAGGGGCTTGAAAACCTTTTTGAAGAAAATTTTGAATACTTACGATTCACAATAGACTTATGTAATATAGACAGATTTGACTCCAGACCTTCTTTCTAGCATTATGCACTTTATTTAATTCAATTTATTTGATTTCACATATTATGTCACATAATTGTTGCTTTATTTGGCTAATATTTATTTAAAATAACTCAAACAATTACCATTTTCTTTGCTCAACAAACCTCCTTACACTTTTTATAATACTTGGGTAATAGATTTTCTTTTTTTATAAAATAAAGTGAGTCATGGATTCCTTGGATTTGGTTGAATTAACATTTAGACCTTCTTAATACAAAGTATTATCTCTTATATCAGGTTAATGTTTCTAATACTTTTCACTACACTTAATGAAAAAAATATAAAATAAGGAAATAAGAAAGATAATACAATTTACCCAAAGTTGCACAACTTAATGAAATAATTGTTAAAGCTGAAAATTGTACCATACATAATCTTCTTTTTGCTTGTTTCATTTAAGCAAACATTAAGATTACATTGTAAAGCATTTGTGGGCATGTGTCTGTAAATATTTACAGAAGAAACATACCAGCTATATTCTCACTCTATAGCTATAATAATCAATCTGTAAGATATTAATGAGCTAAGCCAAAGTGAACATTTCCAAACTAAAATGAGGGACAATCATAAATCAGTAAAAAATCCTCATACTAGTGAAGTAATCACTCACATCTTCTGGGTAATGTGTGTACCCTGGGATGTAACCAGTAGAGAGGTGATAAATACTTCTTGACTAATGTGCCAAGCACGGTTTAGGCTCTTCAAATATGCAGCATCACATAATCATCATGTAAGTCTTATAGGCCGGGTTTGGTGACTCACACCTGTAATCCTAGCACTTTGGGAGACCAAGACAGGTGGATCACCTGAGGTCAGGAGTTCGAAGCCAGTCTGGTCAATGTGGCGAGACCCCATCTCTACTAAAAATACAAAAATTAACTGGGCATGGTGGCAGGCATCTGTAATCCCAGTTACTCAGGAGGCTGAGGCTGGAGAATTGCCTGAACCTGGGTAGCAGAGGCTGCAGTCAGCCGAGATCATGCCATTGCACTCTAGCTGGGCAGGAAGAACAAAACTGTAACAACAACAAAAAAGTCTTAAGGAGGACAACTTTATGCAAATTATTGGATAATCATTGTGAGTCAGAGACTTAATACACATTATTTTAGTTTGAGTCAATTTAAAAATATTCACAACTGTTGTATTCATAGTAGCGATAAGAAGCAAAAGTTTCTTAAGAAAATTTACTTAAGTTGATCACAAAGGTAGTTTGCCTGAGGCGGGTGTTTGAAATCTAGTTAACTCCTGAATTCGGGCACTTTTTCCCAAATCACTGCTTTTCCATACCCTTTCAATCTCCTTGATTAAAACTACTCAAGCTGCATTTTTACACTGTGCACTGACAGTGTTTTTCCAACATAACATGTTTCTATCCTGCCCCAGAAATTTTGTGATGTTTCTTTCCTGTCATTATCATTTTCCAGATTTGCTGAACACTTCGTTTCAAAGTTGATGCTTCTCAAACTCATGGAATGATGCCAGAGCAACGATTTGTCACAAAACAAGTTTGCAATAATACATTTTAACCCAAAAAGAACTGTCATCTAAGAAATTTCCCAATATTCTAAGAGCACAGGTGGAAAATTTCTTCAGGTGTGTTTACAAAAGCTATGTAGCCTCATAAAAATCCATATTCAGATGCAAAACAATTTGCCTGCGCAGCTGCCTCAAACTCCAAGCCCACTAATCAGCTAAGGATTGTGTAAGGGCCTCAGAAGAATACTTGCTCTTGTTCAGGTATGGGAGCTTTTCAAAATGCAGGAGTAGTGCAATATTCACGGTTTCTTCAAGACAATTATATTCTGCTGCTAATTAAAGTGGAAGGTTGTTGAATTTTCTCTCAAAGCTCCACAGGTATAAGGCATGTGCCAAGAATGAATGAGGAATAATAGCTCTACCATCACTGAATACCAGTTGCTCAACATTTTTAAGGATGCAAACAATGCTATTTTTAACGATGTTGACATAGAAGTCTTATCCCTACAGAAGTGATGCTTTCTGCTTTTCTAAGAATCTTCTCAAACACTAAAACATTATTGTTCTGAATTTTATTTTTGTCTTTGAAACATTTTATAGTGCATATATTTTTTTACTTTTTATTCATGTATTTATTGAAAAATCATTGAATAATGATTATGAACCATATATGATAATGGAATAAACAGGCAGTTCCTGTACTCAAATAGCTTGTGATTTTGGTTATGAGAAGAAAGTCCACATTCTTCAGAGGCATTGGCGACTGGTAGATAATACTGCATAACAATATTTACTGTGTTCAGTTCAGTTAATATTTAATTACTTCTATTTGGTTTTCATATCCAACTCATGAACGGTGGCTGCCTTGTCATAGTTTGGAAATCTATATTGATTTCAAGATAGTTTCTCTATTTTAGATCCTCTTCATCTAACATTTACATTATTTCAAGGTCGTTGGTGATACCTTCTTGCTATTTACTTCCCCCTACCTAATTCTATCCTGATAAACTTTCCGAGAAAATGTTATCAAATTATTTAATAATTATGCTTCTCTAGCGTATACAAATACATGTTCCTTTTTTCAATTAAAAAAAGCAAACATTTTTATTGAGTATCTAGACTGTGCCAAGAATTACGCTGTGTAAGACAGTCCCAAAGATGAACAAGATGCCCAAATATGTCTCTGTGTACCTATCTTACAATACACCACAACATAGCTTTTATAAATATATTGGCACGATTTGCAAATATATTTTCTTATCCAAAGTTAAAATATGTCCAGAAGTCTCATCCATATCCAATAAAACTGTTTCTTTTGTATTCCAGTTCATGTTTGGAAACGAGCAGTTTCTCTTTATTAGAACAAAATTGTGTCCTAACTTCAGTATGGCTTCACTATGGCAGACGTTGCATTTACTAGGCATATATCATGAACTTCCAAAGCACATGTAATACACTTCTGCACAAACAAGTTTCTACCTAAAAAAGATCTGATTCGTGATATATTTGTCCTACTATTTAAATAATAATCCTAGAATCAAGAATTAATCTTCCAACATGAAAATGTGAACAGTGCTAGGGATTTATTATAAATTGATATCAATTCAGATATGACCCCATGGAACACAGAATTTAAATTACAGAGGAATAAAACATGAAATTCCACATGCTCATAATAAATTGCAATAACATTTCGTATTACTTTATTAGGTCAAACAAAAAAGAAAGTTTGAATGCAGGAACAGAAAACCAAACACCACCAGAAAACCAAGTGGGAGCTAAATGATAAGAACACATGGACACATGGAGGGGAGCAACACACATTGGGGTCTGTCAGGGAGCCAGGGGAGAGAGAGCATCAGCAAGAATAGCTAATTGTATTCCAAGCTTAATACCTAGGTGATGGGATGATCTGTGCAGCGAACCACCATGCACACGTTTACCTATGTAACAAACCTGCACATGCACCCCAGAACTTATAATAAAAGTTGAAGAAAATATTAATAATGATAAAGAAAGTTTGGCAAATTCTATAATTCTAAAGAAACAAATTACCTTGATACACATCATAACATTGGTTATACACATGAGCACATAATTGCATACTCTGTCATAACATTAGTTTAGGGCTATTTTGCTTGGATTGGTCAAGAGAAGAGAACTGAGTTCCTCTAATGTCAAAGGTATGCCAAGACTGGAGATCAGAATTAAAAACCAATTCCAAGGTTTCAGTGCTGATGTCAAGGCTGTGATCTGAATAGGAATGGAAGAATTATGCCTGTAGTATTAGAGATAATTCTCATAGATGAAACATAATTTTGTATATATAGCCTCTTCAGAATCTCTTCTGTCTGTTAGTTCCTGAAAAGAAGATTGTGGTACTGAAATTTTGAAAGTGATAGTTAAAGCCATCCCTGAGCCAGCCTGGGGATATCAATAAATTTCCCATCTCTTGAATGTTCACTCTTTCATGGTTTTCAGATTCTCCTCTTAACTCAGATTTTTTATAATCTATTAAGGAAATAAGATTGGTGATTTTGGGGGAGTTAGGGAGAGGTGGAAATTTCTTGAAGAAAAATAATCATAAGTAACACAAAATAAACAACAATTGTATGGTAACGTAAACTTTCACATGTACTTCATGTTTTGTGATAATCAGTTTCAATAGAAAGACATGAATTCAAAGTTTATCACTACAACATGGCCAATATCTAGCCCTAAACTACTCGCTTTGAGCACATAGTTGACATCCAATAAGAAAAGAATTTATTGTTTTAAAGGAGGTTAGCAAAAAAACTAATAATTTCTGAATGCCTTTCTATTTGGCAGTTTGTACGTGGTTTTTTATATTTTCATATTTAAATGATCATGGACTTTAGTAGTTGTGAGTGGGTTTTCTTCTTTAGGCACATCAATAGTTCAATGTTATAATGACAGAGAAAGAGTAAGCAAATGCTGACTTGTAGTAGAGCAGCCTGGCATAGATCTTATTCGTAGTGCTTAGTTTTCCTTTCTGATCCATTTACTGGTTCACCAGCAACTAACTATATGTAAGTTTTCTATTATGGATAAAACTATTTTTAACCAGGGACAAACATTCCTTAACTTTGTGTTATTTCAGTGGCTAGGAGGCTGGAAATTATTCATATAGTTTATGCTCCCCACTCAACCTCAAGACTTACTGTTGGGTACTAGTACCTGGGAGGTGACTGGATCATTTGTATCCCAAACTTCAGCATCATTCAGTGTACCCAGATAACAAACCTGCACATGTACCCCTGAATCTAAAGTAAAAGTTGAAAAAGAAAAAAAGAAAATTCCCCTCAAAATCTATGCTATCTGGCTATTGTATGACTTTTGAAGACTTTTTAAAATTCCAAGTCAGGGTAAATAAAACATTTAGAGCTGACACTACCCTCTCGGTTTAGAAAACGAGATTGGTAACAGACACCAGACAGCCTGACTTAAACCTGCTAGAGACTTTCAACATTTCTTTGCTCCCCAACTAAAATCAGAAGTTTCATAAGTCTAAGCAATTTCTCTGTTTAGAAAATAGTGTTCTGAAACTCCAAAACCAATAAGCCATCTTTCCCCTAATTTTTGTTTACTACTCACTAATTCTGTATGTGAATAAATGATATTTCGATCAATATTTTAGTTGATTAAAGAAGATTGAATTCCATGTAATTTGTAATGCAATTTATTTATTTATTAAATTATCTCTTGGATATTACGATTAGATTTGGCAACATGCTGAATTTATTTATATTAGTCAGCACAGGGAAATATGTCAGCAAGGATTCCCTCAGTAATGTTGAGTGAATAAGGGAGAACTCAGCACTGAATCCCAGGCCCTTAGTATACCACCAGAAATGTGAAGAACCACTCACCTGAGATGCTATTGGAGGGGCCCAGCTTCTACTTATGGAGCCCCAGACTTTGGTCCCTTTGAGGCCTGCAGAGCCCTCTGGCCTACAAAGACAGGTTCTGCCTAGGGTCATGTGTCTTGGGAATGCCAACCAAAGCAAGTGGTAAATGCCATCTACTCATATTAGAAAATGGTACACATTATGTGAACATAAGAAATGTGCAGTCTTTAAACACCCCTTTGTGTCTTGAAAAATCTCTTATAAGCTAACTATATGCAAGAATTCCTTCGATTCAATTAGAGATACACAAATAAATGAATGGCTTCCACCATAACAAGGACTTCTAGAAATCTCGCAGATAACTATGTTGCAATATTTATTTCTTGCACATATTTTCTCTCTGTTTTAAGCTAGACAGTATGTATTAGTTACCTGATTTCTCCTCCATTTGAAGACTGGTATACTTAGTGTTCACTTGTAAAAACTAATATTTATTTTTAGTTCTTTTATGGAAAAGTAATCCAAAAAACTCTACAAATCATAAAATTTTTTATAGACAAGATTTTGGCAAGAAATTAGTCTTACTTCTTTGTTAGTAACACTCAGTCCTATTCCATTCATTATAAACACTACCTGATTAAAAATTTGTCAGTCCTGGCAAACTAAGTCTCTGCTTGAGAAGTTTCTGAGCAGAAGCTCCTCTTCCCCCACATCAGACATTTCCACATTCAGAAATGTTCTAAGTATAGGACCTATTTCATATATTGAAATGAAACTCGAATGACTTAATTTTATTAATAACATGTAATCATCCTTTATGCAAATATAATTGAAACAATTTAGAATAATACATGCAAAAGTAGTGTTAAAGGTGGCTCATGCCTGTAATCCTAGCACTTTGGGATGCCAAGACAGGTGGACCACCTGAGGTGAATTGTTCGAGACCAGCCTGGCCAACATGGCAAAACCCTGCCTCTACTCAAAATACAAAAATTATCCAGGCATGGTGGTGGGCACCTGTAATCTCAGCTACTCGGGAGGCAGAGGCAGAAGAATTGCTGGAACCTGGGAGACGGAGGTTGCAGTGAGCCAAGATCACGCCATTGCACTCCAGCCCAGGAGACAAT
>NW_016107366.1:2880063-2897938 GCF_001604975.1 Cebus imitator | reverse complement strand
AAATAAATAAATATAACACATTCCAGTTTGTCAACCTATTCTCTGCACAAAACTTAGTTTTATATTTGTATTTTGATGAATCACATACGCTCATCATAAAAATGTCCATTCTAATCAAAAAGATAAATCAGAAGAGATATATAGCTATTTGCATCACTGAATCACGCGATAGAAGAAACTGTAAAACTGTAATGCAATAGGCAGACACCATAAAGTCAGAGTGTAATGAGATATTGAAGCCTTCTAATAAGAAGAAGTAGGATGACATTGTTAGATCTATGGTTTGTTAGAGACACTACAAAGAAAGGCAGAAGCTAGCAACTTCTTTTCTTGATTCTGACTAAATGATTAGTCAGAAAAATTTAAAAAGATATATATAATATATAGATATAGTTAATATATAGTTATTAGAAGGCTATATCAACATTACAAATGCAATTTGGAGTTTCAAGAGCAAACGTAAATATCTTATCAATATTTGATAAAAGCATGTGTGCATGTATGTATGGACACATATATACATATATACACACATACAAATATATATGTGTGTATATATATATATATATGTATACACAAATATTATTTTCCTAATACATCAATTAATTTTGGAGTAGTTTTTAATTGTTTAGTAGTATGTAAACATACACATACCCACATTGAGAAACAACAATAAATCACCATACCTACAATAAAACAGCTTGGTTTAAGTCTAACTTCAATAATTCACTAGTTATAATATCTTGGGCAAGTCACTTATTTTCTCAAATAACAAATAAATAGTAAATATATTTTACTCAATTAGAAGATGAACCACATTTATATGGCTGACTTAAACACTTGAAACTTGAAAGCTGTTTGCTTTGTTAGAAAATCTTTTCTCCTCTAACAGACACTTTTGTATCAAGAAAATCATTGAAAGCAGGTATGTTTCTTCTTTAACATGTATCTTTATGCCTTTTGGTTGCAGTATGTCAAAAACTATTTAAGGCAGTTTATAAATTAAAATATGGCAAGATAAAAATAAATTTTAAATCAGTAAAAAAACTAAAACAAAAATATAGTACAAATAGAAAAATTAGGTGAATGCCATAAGAAAATTTAGAAGGCAAAATACCCTGAAATCTTATATACCTGGAACGATTATTCAATATTTGATCCTGAGATTTCTAGAAGCCACATAGAAAAAAATAAATATTTCTGTAACTATCATGTCAATCAAAAGTTACTATGAAATGTAGCAATTATCCTCTTTACAGATACCATATAAATAATTTCTCTCTCAGACTATAACATAGAGACAACATACTCATTGTGTGATAAAGAGGGTAATATCCCTTCAATGTGAACAAAGCTAAGCCCATCGTTTTCACAGAGGTCAATATGATGTAGTTCACGTTCATCTCTGAAGAATTACCCTTATTGTCTATACACAGATGCTAAAGCAACAGCTCTTAAACTTATTTTGACAGTGATTAAAAATAATAAAAATATTTTACATCGTTGAAGCACAGAAAACAACATCCCTGACTCATCCAATATTTGTAAACTATTTTTAATTATAATTTATGGAGACACAGTTATTTGCAAATGTTCAATAAAAACTTGTTTTCTTTTATAACCGGACACAATTGGTGACACTGGTTATTTTACCGAGGATTTAAGAGGAATGACACGTTTTCATATATGCTCAGATTGCTTTGCAGAATTGAAGTTCACTTTACAGAACGAATAAAAAGTCGCTTGCAAAGGCTGGCCTGATATCCTGTATACACGGTTCCTTTACAAGGTTCCTGACTTGTGCTAAGTAAAGAATGTCACTTGCTGACAGGACTAGGAATCTCAAGTTTCAAGTGTCTTTGGGACCTTGAGAAAAGAGGAATCCAACCAATTCATACAGGTGTTTACAGACAGACTGATGGCAAACCCTTGGCGTGGCTTCCCACCCTCAAGAGCCTTTTGAAAATCAAATCTGAAATTCCTTATGAAAAGTTCCAGTAAAGCCAATTTTAAAAGCTTATATGGCCACTCACTATTCTTGCTGCACTTTATGCAGATAATCAGGCCGAGGATTATAAGACTAAAGCATATTTTGCAAATAAATTGGTCCTAATATGATTTGTCTTTCATAGAAATGAGAAACTGGAAAGAGAAAAATTATGTCTCAAAATAAAACTATAGTACATCTTTTATTAGATTCTAGCCTTGTCCATTGGTTCTGAGTTTTTATTATTTGCCTGCAATTTGAATTAAATTCTGATTTCTTCTCTGGCTACAAGTCTCCAAGCGAATATTTCTACTTTCTCCCCATTTTTCTGAATTAAAATCACCTAAATTAAAGCTACTCCTTTTCCAGAGCCCGACAAGCTGAATCTAGACAACTTCATAAAAATTTTGGAAAATGTCACTATAGCAACTTAATATAAGAACATCCTTCATGGCTGTTGATTTCTAGAATGCTCAGAAAGTTCACAAGGAGACCTGATGCAAACTGCAGACCAGGACAAATCTGTCAGATTGCCACTATCTGCTGTCACTTCATCTGAAGGTTCTTCAAGCCCAACACCCAAAAATCTTGATTGGGCTAAAAAAAAAAAAAAAAAAAAAAAAAAAAAAAAAAAAAAAAAAAAAAAAAAAAAAAAAAAAAAAAAAAAAAAAAACTGAGTTTACAGCTTGTTCTACCCACTAAACTTTATTTTTATTTTGTTTCCATAGAAATTCTTCCTTAAATATCTGATTGTTCAAATCACATAGATGCCTGATGTTGCTGGAAGCCCATCTGCAGCACCACTGCCTGAAATGAGACACAACTAGTAACTGTTCCACTCAACTGGCCTCTTCTTAAGACTGAGAGACTGGTTCAGTGGCTTATGACAATCCACCAACCCATTTTCTGGACTGTAAAATTTTCGGAGGAGTTTTATACCAGGGAATTTGGGGGCTGAGATAGTAATATCCCAAAGTGAAGGCTTCAGAAGCTGGCTCAGAAGTAGAAGTTTTTCTCTGATCTTCTATTCTCCTGTCTCTGAGTTCCAGTCTCTGCTAGGCTAGCCGTAGAAACTGGAATCTCTCTTCCCCCAGGCAGGTCATAGAAACCAGAATGCACATCTCCCCCAAGTCATAAAGCCAAAAGAATATTACTTCAATTTTCTCTCTACCTTTTTTCATGAAAACTGGTCATAAAGAAATTATCTGACCCGCCTTGTTTGACTGTAGGTCATAAGGCCTCCATTCTAAAGAGAGTCCTTCCCCACAGCTAAGGAAGGAATGCATGCAGAGGTGTTGAGAAGAATTTAGACAGACAGGCCTTGCTGGCCAGGCTGTCATTTCTGCATAGCTGTTCTTACTTTATTGAAGCTAGGCATAAACATGGGCAATTTACTTTGTATCTTTGCGTCTTCATTCTGAAGCCTCCTGTGTACCCACATTGAATACATTTGTATACTTTTTTTATCCAATGTATCTTTCTTTTATAAGCTGACTTTTTGGCAAACCTTCAGAGAACCAAGGAGAGAGTTCTTCTTGGCTCCTACAACATCATGATCTGGTAAAAACATACATACATATACATTTACACATATTCAGCCAACAGAAATTTTTAAAAACAATTATGTTTACAATATTTTATAATATACTCCATTTTACTAAATGTATGCTATCAAATTACATTGATTTTATGACCTACTGATGGGCCAATCAGCATGGCATGAAAAATATTTTACAAGATGATATGTAAAAACAGCTACAATAAAATCCTACATAACTAGAATTATTGGCAGTTAAGCTAGTGAAATATCATAAGAAGGTTGTATTAGTCAAGGTTCTCCAAAGAAACAGAATCAGTAGATTTATTTATTATGAGGCATTGGCTCACAAGATTGTGGAGCCTGAGAAATTTCACAATCTACTGTCTGCAGGCTGGGGACAATGGTAGGGTGATGTAATTCAGAATGAGTACAAGGGCAGAAGAAGATAAAATGAATTGTCCCAGCTTAACTAGGCAGACAGGAAGTAATAAGGGATCAATTCCTGCTTCAGGGCCTTTTTGTAGTCAGGCCCTGGATGAATTGGGGAGGGAAAACTACTTTACTGAGTTCACAGATTCAAATGCTAATCTCGTCCAGAAACACTCCCATAAATACACACAGAAAGAATGTTTAATCTCTGCACTGCAGCCAGTCAAATTGATAAATAAAACTGGCCATTGCAAATGTTATAGCTATTCTCTTGAACTAGTAATTGAGCCACAGACTTTAGTGATCAGTTGGGGTTAGGACTTCGGACGTTTCTGCCAAACCACACCCTAATTGATGCTTGTGTCATTTTACACTCTCTTATGTCAAATCATTGCATCATTGCATATTCTATTCCCTTGTTTCTTCTACCTGCATGACATTTACATTTTCTCTCTTCTGGCATGCTTCTGTTCCTTCAGGTTTCACCTCAACTATTGCTATCTCAAAAACATTTTTTTTTTTTTCTGGACAGGACTAGGTCCTGGTCTCTATCCCTTCTACCCCTGCTCTCCATTAATTTATAATCCATGCCAGCACAAACATGTTTTTCTCACAGCATATCATAGTTGGGAGTTGTCTTATTTTCTAGTTTGATAATTTTTACCCAGATGGAATTAAAATTGTGTATCAGCTGATTTAAAGAGATTATCCTGGATTATCCAAATATACCCAATGTGATCAAAAGGGGACTTTACATGCAAAAGAGGAGGGTGGTGATGCCATATGAAAAAATACATATGTGATGCCATATGAAAAAAAAATTGTGTCATATAAAAAAAGTTTGTTGTGATTTGTTACAGTAGTAATAGAGAACTAACAAATAGGTTTTGTAAGGTATGACCATATAAAACACAAACCTAGATTATTAGTTCTATATTTCTAGCTCTCCTTATCCCTGAAACTAACTTAATATAGTCCTAATTAACAGTGCAATGGGTTTGCTACAATTCTATGAAATTGATCTTTCACAATTAATAGCTTAACGGGTATTTCAATACTGTAGACATTATAACACCCCAAAGTGCATATTTATTCATATTTTAAGCTTCATTCTATATTGCATTTTAAAATACATTTCAAAGGTAGACTTAATGAGAAAAAATCTACTAAAATTTTCATGTTTTTAAAAGTACATTGCCACAATACTTTCAAAAAGAGGTACCAGCTTTTCCTGCCACCAACACTTTGCATCAGTTTTGCCACACACTTGACAGTATATTATCACCTTTGATTTTTAATGTTGCAAATTAATAGACAATAAAATGATACCTACATGAAGTTCTAATGATCTACTTTTCTGCAATAATAAGTGAAGACGTTCAAAGGTTTATATGAGTTTTTGGACTTAACAATTACTTTCTGAGTTTCCCATGGATGTTCTTTACTCATTTTCAAACTGTTCATATTCTCCTTGAGGATTAACTTCAAGGATATTTGCATTATTAGCAATTCTGGTGAGTAATGGTCCATTTTTCATTCTTTGATTGCAGAGTGGATATTAAAGGGAAAAATCCATTTGTTCCACACATTATGAAGATGGCTTATTCATCCATATTTAGCATTCAAAATAATTTAATAGATAGACTGTGAATTGATTAACAATAAACATACTAAACTAAAAATTACCATTGTCAAAGAGAGCAGCTAAAAAATAAACAACATTGCTTAGTTTATATTTGTTTTATTTTGTTGATTTCTTTATATTTTTTGGCCAAAGCCACTGAAACAGAAAAAGCCTCCAGGATATGCATGGATAACTATCATTTGTATATTTTCCCTTGTTAACTCATTGTGATTAATAATTAGAAACAAAGAGAATTATTCATTTTTTGGAACCATTTATTAAGCATTCAATATGTCAGACATTACGGTGAGTTCTGGAAAAGTCAGGAACAAATAATATAGTCGCTCAATTCATTCAGCTTAGAGTGAAAAATGAAATAGAAATTTTAAATTGAGTCATATCACAAGTTTTTGACTTAGAAATATGTGCATGATACCATTATTTTAAAGAGAAGGAGATGCTTCACTTGGGAATTAAAAAGGAAATTTTGGAATTAAGTTTTAAAGAATAAGAAACAGGCCAGGCATGGTGGCTGACACCTGTAATACCAGCACTTTGGGAGGCCAAGGCAGGCGGATCACCTGAGGTCAGGAGTTTGACACCAGCCTGGCCAAGATGGTGAAATCCCATCTCTATAAAACACACACACACACGCACACACACACACAAATTAGCCAGGTGTGGTGGCTCACATCTGTAATCCCAGCTACTCAGGAAGCTAGGGCACCCGAATTGCTTACACACAGGAGGCAGAATTTGCAGTGAACCAAGATTGTGCCACTACACTCCAGCCTGGGTGACAGAGTGAGACTCTATTTCAAAAGAAAAAAAAAATAAGAATCAGAAAGAATTTAAAGAGATTGAAGGCGATTCTAGACAGTGACATTGATTTCACTGTCAATTTCAGGAGACAAAAACTCAGCGGCATGAGAAAGAGTCATGGGTGACAAACCACAAGATTTTAGCATGTCTGGAGTTCAATATTTATGTGAGGGAAGTATAAGAATGGAGCAGGAAGCTTAGATGTTGTCAGATCATTTATATTCTCATATGCAAAGAATAAAATTAAAGTTTTATTCTATGGGTTTTGTGGAAGGTTTTAATCTTTATAAGCAGGAGGATGTCATAATCAGGTTTTGATTAGGAAATACTAATTTGGTAACAATGCATAGACATGTTTTGGATAGAAATCTTTGGAGGTAGACTAGAAAAGTTGTCTCTGGCTGCAGTGAGCTGAGGTCATGGCACTGTACTCCAGCCTGGGTGACAAGGAGGACGCTGTCTCAAAGGAAGAAAACGGAGATACTTTGGAGCATAAAAAGGAAATTATTAATAATTACAACAGATTGACAGGCATACACTCAAACTTTTCTGGGTAGGTTAAAATACATGGTTATTTTATCTCCAATGACTTGATCTATCATTTAAGATCCAGCAGGAAACGTATCCACTTCCTGTTCATGAATAAAATATCTGGAGAGTTAAGTAACTAAAGACACATGAGAGGGGAGAGTCGACTGAATAGCCTTTGGGTAGATTAATTTACATGATGCTTTGGGAAGACTTCCAAGCGCAGCAAAGGATCTGAAAGCAATAGCATTGGAAGGAGTATTTCAGCTGCTCTGATCAGATAGTTGCAGAGCCTGATCAGATAGTTGCACATTCTGATCAGATAGCTGCTCTGATCAGACAGTTGCACATTCTGATAAATTCCTGTGTGAGATTCCATCTCATTCTTGTTGGAACTATCTGGGGCAGAGGGAATAATACTTATTTCTTACCTGAGCAGATGTTGCATATTCAAATAAATGGATATAAGTCATTTTCATTTGCAGCAGAAGGAAATGAGGGAAAGATGTTTCCCTAGGATTTAAACTTTTAAGAAACAAACTCAATTTGATACTTCTTGTGAGCCTGGTTTCCTAAGTTGAGCTCTCTGTCTCTGTCATTTGAATAACACATGGCCGTGTCAGAGAGGAAAAGAGGGTATTTATTAATAACTAATCTGTCCTCTCTGGACACCTAGATCCTAACAGCAGAGTGTCATTTGAATTCAACTTGGGATCTGTGATTAAGATAGCTATAAGTGAAACGATTACCTTATTTTATAGAAGTAACACAACGTTTATTTGGGAATAACAAATCCACAATATTTAGTGGATTAATGGTACACAACAAATAACACTGTATACAATAAATAAAAGGTATGTAATTTGCTAAAAATATTATCCTGAAAAAATGTATATCTTTATTCACAAAGTTTATCATACATTTACCTTAAACAGCTAGGTAGTTATAAATGGGTATACTGGTAAGTACAGACATACATACATAGACGTGCATACATATAGAAATATACACACAAATAAGTGTTTGTATAAAGTATGCATTAATGTAATCTCTTTAATCCTACTTTTCTTAAGGAATGGCAAAAGATACAGGAAAATATTGTTAAGAGGAATGTCTATGCCTAATTTTATTTGTATTCCTTGATCAACTTCTGTATTCCAATAAGCAGAAAAGAATGATACAAATAATGTACTCTTTTATTATCTTTTTGACTTTTGTTTCCTTTATTTATGTGTCTTATCTTCCTAACCAGAAGAATTTTCAAAACATAGGTATTATTCAACTTTGAAGATATTATTATTGGGAAGTGCAGGAATCCTCAGTTCTTTGTCTTACCGGGAGAAAGCATTCTCCCAAGGGACTGATGTAGCTAAAAAGAAAATTTACTAAAAGAAAATAGCGAGCAGAGACAGTACATTAAAGAGACAGTACATTCTGCAAAGATGAAGCACAGCAGGCTCACCTCAAGCTGATGAAATGAGTCTGCAACTTGAGGGCTCTGCATTGGGTTTTTATTATGTTGGACTTTTAAAAATTCTTGCCTCTGTCTTAAGCTTCCACCTTTTTCCTTTGTCTGATTTACCCAATCCTGTCTTAGTTCTCTGCCTTGTTCCCGCCTAGCTCCCGCCCCAACCTTGTGGGACCAGCCCTTACTACCGCTGTGCATGTGCAGACCAGCGGTGGATTCAAATCCTTTCTAGGACAGTGTTACTCATTACCGCCACCCCAGGAAGAAGATACAGTGGTTAAATTTTACTTAAGAGGCCTGCGTGTATCTTAGGCATTTCTTCTTTGCCCTCCTTATCAGCAAATACCTGCATTTTGACAAGTTAACTCTAGAATGAGCAATTACTGGGCACCTTAATAGGCATTCTTTCCTGCAAAGGTATTTTCCTTGCTTCCCCTCTGCTCACATTGAGCATATGTTTCCTGCTGGTTGATGGGCTGTGAGATTCCCAAGACCTCCCATTTCTCAGGGGTTCCCCTCTCCTGCTCATGTCTGGCTCTCTGCCTACCCTAACAAACATCACAAAACCAACACGGACAATCAATTCAGTTTTACAGAATTAAATTGAGTTGAAATAACAACAGCAATCAGATTGCTTTACCCCGTGTTCTTAGAGATTGTAACCTTCTTTTTTTTCTTTTCACTTGGGAAAGCATTCTCTGTAATGCATTGTTCCTTATAAAAAACCCTTCAACATAACATTTTTTCCTCTATCAGGTTTCTTTTAAGAATGGACTCATTTAATATAGGTGACCCATTTTCTATAAATTTCTTCTTTCATCACTCTGTAAATTGATCATTAATTTCCTTTTCTTTTGAGCAAACATTTATTGAATAACCGGCTATGTGCTAGGTTAAGCAATGGAAATAAAAAGACTGATATTAAGCGGTCACAGAGGAGCAGGGGAGAAAGACCTTTTAACAATGTGTAGTGTAGGTAATGGGAAACAAATACCCTTGTACAAAATACAAAAAGTAATCACCATTATGGAGGGCCTGCTGTTTGCTAGACACTACACAAATCTCATTACAGCCAAGGAGGCGAGTACAAAGCCTTTGGGGAGTAAAAAGAAGAAAATGATTAATTCATCTAATGGAGTTAGGAAAAGCTTCAGAGAAGAACTTTTGTTTCAGAAGAGTCTTGAAGAGAGGCTTGAAATTCAGCAAACAGGCAATGAATAGAGAAACAACATGAAGAAAGCATACCGTGGGAAGACACTGATATCTTTATGAGAGTTTATAGAGCAAAGTCTTTGATTTTGGAAACAGCATTAAGAACCTAGGTGAGAAGAGATTCTGTATAAATTATTATTATTTTGAATTATAAAACAGTATTTATGTGTTTGGATACTAGTAATTATGAGAATTCTCTCTTTATAGTATGATGTATTATGCAAGTGGCTTTTTCTCCCAATTCAAAAATATGTTAATAGGATGTTCTACCCTATTATCTAAAACTAAAGTAACTTAAAATTAAAGACACAGACTGTTCTAATAAAAGCCTACCAAACAGTTTTGTGCAAATTATTCTATTCATGACTTATTTAAACATACACACATATGCTTATATGTGTGTGTTAATACACATATATGTGCATGTATGCACATATTTTAAAAGTGAAAAAATGTCAATAAATACAGGAACATTAGCTAAGACATCTCCATATTATATACAGATAGAGGAATAGACTTTTTTTAAAGAAAGGCAATACTCTATTTACTACTTTTGATGTAAAAATTATTTTTAAATATAATTGAATTTTACAGGTGGAAATAAGTGAAATAGGAGAATTTTTTCCATTTCAAAAAAGAGTTTTCTTCACAATTGGGGACATTAATTTAAAAATTTCCTTTAATCTTAAGAAATTTAACTACAAGTATCTTGAGATATTGGTGTTTTTATGAGTTTTCCTTTACTTGATTATTCATTTTTAGACTGTATTGATTGATCCTTTGTTACTTCAGATGCCTAAATTGGCACTAACACCTCATCATAACACACCACTGTGCTTTTTCACTTTTATTATATTCTTAGATGTTGTTTATTTATTAAGTTTATTTATTAAAACATAAATAAATTAAGCAACTACAATCTGTCTTAGTTCAGCCTGCTTTAACAAAAATACCATAGACTAAGTTGCTCAGACAACACACTTTGATTGCTTGACAGTTCCAGAGGCCAAAGTCTGAAGTCAGGATGTAGGCATGTTTGAGTTCTTGATAAAGACCCTTGTTTTGGTTTACAGATGGTTGTCTTCTCATTGCATCTCTAAATGGCAGAGAGGAGAGAGGCATCAAGCTAGCTTTCACCTGTCTCCTCTTGTAAGGGCACTAATTCAGTTAAGAGGGCTTTACCCTCATCATGTGATTGACACTGGATTTTCTTAGCCACTTTGTCTACCAGGGATCTCCACCACCAGCAGTGTGGGCCTGCCACCTAGGCCTCCTGAGTAGCTAGGATTACAGGTGCATTCCACCATGCCCAGCTAATTTTTGTATTTTTAGGCCTCACTTAGCCCTGGGTTGGTCACTGGAGACACACCAACCACTTGGCTCGCCCATGTTGTAGCTTGTTCCCATGTTCTCCAGCTCCTGAACTCTTGTCCCAAGTACAAAAGGAATGAGGATACATAGCCAGGCAAGGTGACTCACGCCTGTAATCCCACCACTTTGGGAGGCCAAGGCAGGCGGATCACAAGGTCAAGAGTTCGAGACCAGCTTGACCAACATGTTGGAAACCACCCCTCCACCGTCTCTACTAAAAATACAAAAATTAGCTGGGCATGGTGGAATGCACCTGTAATCCCAGCTACTCAGGAGGACGAAGCAGGAAAATCGCTTTAATCCAGGAGGTAGAGGTTGCACTCCAGCCTGGGTGACAGAGAGAGATTCCATCTAAAAAAAAAGAAAAAAGAAAAAGAAAAAAGAATGAGGATACACTGATAATTTGAAGGGTGACGATGGGTGGAGAAGATTTTTATTGAGCTAGGGAACAGCTCTCAGTAGATAGAGGGGGTGTGATCCCCTACCCCCAAGTCGGGTGGTTTCTCTCTCCCAGTGTGGCTAGGTCCAGTGCTTTTTATGGACTCAGAATGGGTAGCGCATGCCGATTGGTTTGTTAGTATGCAAAAAAAGTTAAAGCAAAGACACCACTCAAAGGTGGGCACAACAGTGTAGAAAACCAACTAGGAAAGGGTAGGTATTTGTAATATAGGTGAAGGGTGGGGATCAATCAGAAAAAAGCATACAAAATGGGAAGGCATGTTCTCAGTGTGGTCCATTGTTTTGCCCAAAACTTGTAGCCAGGCTTTAAACCACCTTTACCTTGAAGGTCAGGTTTCACTGGGACCTGCCCTTATGTGCCTAGGCATTTGTTTGTCTCCTGCTGCTATCATAATGACCTCCCAAAGGTCCCACCTCCTGATATCATCATGTTGAAGACAGGATTTTGACATATGGATGGGGATGAACACAAACATTCAGTCTGTAACACCTTCTATAATATGATTCTAATCATTGTTTAATGGTGATTCTATATTTAAAAGGTTTCAGGCCGGGCGCGGTGGCTCAAGCCTGTAATCCCAGCACTTTGGGAGGCCGAGGCGGGTGGATCACAAGGTCAAGAGATCGAGACCATCCTGGTCAACATGGTGAAACCCCGTCTCTACTAAAACTACAAAAAATTAGCTGGGCATAGTGGCGCGTGTCTGTAGTCCCAGCTAGTCAGGAGGCTGAGGCAGGAGAATTACCTGAACCCAGGAGGCGGAGGTTGCTGTGAGCCGAGATCGCGCCATTGCACTCCAGCCTGGGTAACAAGAGCGAAACTCTGTCTCAAAAAAAAAAAAAAAAAGGTTTCAATGTTGACCACTAGTAAACTTTTGATGTTGCTTCTCCGATGCAAATAAATTTAAATTTTAAAAGATTTTTTATTTAGGTATTATGTACATACAACAAAATGCAAAAATTCTAAGTACACAACTGATGAATATTTATGAAGGGAACACATCAGTGTAATTACCATCTAGATAAAAAAATACAGCACCAGAGCTGTCTTTGTTTCCCTTCTAGTCAATACCATCTTTCCAAAGAAACCAGTGTTCCAGTTTCTATTACCTAAAACTCACTTCTCCTGTACTTCTATTTTATACTAATGGATTCATACAATATCAGGCTTATTTTCATTCAACATTATGTCTGTGAGATAGATCCATTTTACAGTATGCAGCAGTACATATGATTACATTTTCTGACAATTCCAGAGTTTATGTATACATTCTGGTGCTTATGGCCTATTTTAACTCTGAGGCACTTGTGAATGATGTTCCTACAGTCAACATTTTACACGTATGTACACATTCATTTTGTGTATATGTCTGAGAATGGAATTGTCGGATCACAGATTTCACAGGTATTCACCATTAGCAAGGTTTTTTTTTTTTTTAAAGGTGAGCCATTACCTATCTAAATTCCTATTAATTCCATGTCCGTGTTCCAGGGGTGATATCAGCAAGGTGATGGAATAGGAAGCTCTAGACCTCACTGTCCCATGGCAACACTGACTAAATCATACATGGAGCCATCTCCTGTGTGAGAAATCTTGAAACCAGATGAGACGCTCCTGTACCCCTAGGCTGGTGCAAATCTAGCTGTACCAAATGCAGAAGGAAAACTCAAGGCTCTCATTTGCCAGAGTCCCTCCCCTTACCACAGTATGATATCATTCATATCACACTTCCCACCTCCAAACTTCTCCATAGAGCGGGAAAGAGAAATCTCGAATATGTCTCTGCTTAGGATTTCGTGGGTCTCCTCAAAGTACTGTTTTCTGTCTCGACTGAATCTAAGCACTGACAAAACATTTTACCCTATTTGGGATCACTGAGAGTAAAAAAAAAATGGTTTAAGCTATGAGGTGTTTACTCACCATTGTTTCCCTCGCTGGTTCAGAATGAATGAGTTGGAGAAAAATGCCCAATTCCTGGCTTTACACTAGGGAGAGAGATAGTTGGAGCATGCATCGAAATGTATAGCTTTAGGGGAGGCTTGCCAAGGGACCTGTTTCTGTGTTGCCTGACTTGGAGCATTTACAGGACCTGGCATACTCTAGATGCCTGGAGACTGCTCAGAACAAAAAGAGATCTGGGGCCGGGCGTGGTGGCTCACGTCTGTAATCCCAGCACTTTGGGAGGCCAGGACAGGCGAATCACTTGAGGTTGGAAGTTCGAGACCAGCCAGACCAACATGGGGAAACTCTGTCTCAACTAAAAATACAAAAATTAGCCAGGAGTGGTGGCACATGCCTGTAATCCCAGCTACTCAGGACACTGAGGCAGGACAATCTCTTGAACCCAAGAGACAGAGGTGCAGTAGGCCAAGACCACACCACTGGACTGCAGCCTGGACAAAAAGAGCAAAACTCCATCTAAAAAAAAAAAAAAAGAGAGAGGGAAAGAGAGAGAGAGATCTGGGTACCTTGATGCTGCTTCTGAGGACCCAGAATACAATAGAAAAAGGCTGATACAGCTTGGCAGTTTTTCCCTTAAGAAGAAAAGGGAAGCATAGAATTTGTATTCAGTGTTCTGGCTTTGCGAAGAGCTGAGTGAAGAATGGATTTCTGTCTTGTCTGTCTCAGAGCACTATTCAGCACAGTACTGAAATCCTATCCAGAGCAATTAGGCAAGAAAAGGGAATAAAGGCATTCAAATGTAAAGGGAAAGGAAGAAGAATTATCTCTGTTTGCAGATAATATGATCTTATATATAAAAATCTTTATCAATTCCACACACACACGCGGTAGACTAATAAATAAGCTCAGCACAGTTTCAGCTTAAAATAATCAACATCCAAAAGTTACAAAAGTTAGATGCATTTCTATATACCAACAATCATCCATCTATAAGGGAAATTAAGAAAATTCCATTTACTGTGTCATCAAAAAAATGATACACTTAGGAATCAACTTAACTAATTAAGTAAAAGATTTACACTGAAAACTACAAAACTTTGCTGAAATTTTAAAAGACACAAATAAATGAAAATAAATCTTATATTAATGGTTGGATGATCTAAGACTATTAAAATGTCTATACTACACAAAGCAATCTAGAGATTCAGTGCAATCCCTGAAAAAAATCTCTTCATAAAGCTATTTGGCATTCAAATAGGAAATACATTTTTTTTGTACAGAAAACATAATTCTAAATAGAAAAAAAATTGAAAATTCAAAAGAGACAAAACAAGAGGAACAAAACTGGAGGCATCATACTTCCTGACTTCAAAACGTATTACAAAGATATCAAAATCAAAACAGTATGGTTCTGGCTTAAATACAGACATATATAACAATGAAACAGAATCAGGAGCTCACAGATAAACCCATGAGTATATATTCAAGTGATCTTTGACAAGGGTGCTGAGAATACACATAGGGAAAGGAGAGTCTTACAAATGATGCTGAGAACATCGGAGAGCCACATGCAAAAGACTGTAACTGGACCCTAATCTTAGATAACACATAAAATCAATTCAAAATGGCTTGAAGATTTAAATGTAAAATCTGAAACTATAAAAATTCTAAAAAGAAAACATAGGGTGAAAACTTCGTAACATTGGTCTTGACAATGATATCCTGGATATGAAATCAAAGGCACAGGTAACAAAAGCTAAAATTGACAAATGGGAGTATATTAACCTGAATATCTTCTGCACAGAGAAATAAACAATCCACAGAGTATAAATGCAGCCTACAGAATGGGAGAAAATATTTGCATATATCTCATATATCTGATAAGGAGCTATCCAAAACATATAGTAAACTACAATTCAATGGCAAAAGAGCAAATTTTTTAAATGAGCTAAGGACTTCAATAGGCATTTCTCTAATGAACACATACAAATGAACAACAGTATATGAAAAGATGTTCAACATCACCAATCACCAGAGAAATACAATTCAAAATCACAATGAGATATCACCTCATACCTGTTTAGATGTTCATTTAAAAAAAAAAAAAAGAAAGCATGCAGAAAGAGAAGGAAGGAGAAGGATGAAGGGATGAAGGAAAGAAGAAAGGAAGGGAGGAAAGAAAGAAAATCATTTTTGACAGGATGTGGAGAAATTGGGTCTCCTGATGGAATGTAAAATGTAAAATGTACACTGCTATGGAAATCGGTATGAAGTTTCCTTAAAAAGAATTAAAAATAGAACTACCACATGATTCTGTATCCTATTTCTGGGTATTTATCCAAAATTAACCTTAGAAACAGGATTCCAAAAAGATATTTGCACTCTCACATTCATTGAAACATTATTTATAGAAGCCAAGAAGTAGAGAAAACCTAACATTCATTGGTAGATAAATTTTTCTTTTTAAATATGCCATACATACAAAAGAGTATTATTCTATTCCTATTTTTAAAAAGGAAGGAAATCCTTTCATTTGCTACAAAGTGGAGGAATCTTGAGAACATTATGTTAGGTGAAATAATTCACTCACAGAAGGATAAATACTGCATGATTCTACTTATGTGAGGTGTCTAAGTAGACAAATTCATAGAAGCAGAAAGCAGAATGCTGGTTTCCAGGGGATAGAGGGAGAAGGAAATGGAGATTTCTGTTCGATGGGTACAGAGTTTCAGTCATGCAAGATGAAAACATTCTAGAGATTCACTCTATGAAAATAGACATATAGTTAGCAGCAGTGTACTGCACACTCGAACATGTGTTAATAGGATAGATTTCATGCGTAAAAAAAATTTTCATGTAGTAAAAAAATTTTACTACAATTTTTAAAAAGTGTATCCACTATCCTTCATCCTTGTCAATACTTGGTATTTATTTTTTTTAAGTTACTTTTGCTGGTGTGTACTGTTATTACTTTTTTTCCTTCAACTTTTTGGACTATCTTGTTTATCCCATGGCTAACTGAATTTTAGCTTAGTATGTTTTTATAGGTACTGTATTTTTCTGTTTTACCTCAACCCAAGACATTGTCATTTTTATTTCCATTAATTACAACTTTTATATGTAAAATGTAAAATTTGAATAAAAATAATGAGAGTAAAATACTAACAACCCAGCTTTAAAAACCCAGATTAACCAATAATTTTTCAGTCATAATTTCCCCTAATTCCACCCCCTTTTTTTTCTTTTACATAGATAGGTATTTTGCTAAATTTTGTGCTGATTCTCTTGTCTGTAAGGTTTTATTACAATCTGCAAGAAACATTGACTATTGTATTGTTTAGTTCTTTCTTTGGGATCACATTTACTTAACTCTATGTTTTGATACATTTAACAACTGAATATTTTTCAATTGTCCAGTGCCAAAAAAAAGGCATGGAACATTTTAATTGCCATAACCTGTTCTTTTGCTGTTTTGAAGTTAATCCTCTCTTCTTTCCTTCAGAATCTGGCAACTGTTGATCTGACTTCTGTCCCTATAGTTTTGCCTTCTACAGAATGTAGTCTGTGTACAATGTAAGCCCAGTCTTTTGTGTCTGGTTTCTTTTACTGACCATAATGCTTCTGACATTCATCCATCTTCTTACATGTATTCGTAGTCTGTTCATTTTTGTTACTGAACAGTAATCTTTGTGCATACGAGTTGCAATTTGTCTAGTATTGTTTAGTAACTGCCACCCTCTCCAATTTATAGTTTTAAGCCATTACGATTTATGTTTTAAGTATATAGATCCACAACTCCTACCTATACCTCAAAAGTTATTTCTTGCATCATTTTCATTATATATCCAGGGATTCAGAATAATTTATTTCCTAGATCCATTATCTCATTGGAGGTTTCACAATGGTAATTAAATTAGTCATCTATTGCTGATTAACAAGAGATCCCAAAACTAAGTAGCTTAAAACAATGATCATTCATTACTGTTCATTAGCCTCTGGTCAGCTGTATGGTTCTACGGAGGTAGGCCAAACTGATTGCAGCTGGGCTTGCTCAGGTATTTGAGCTCAGCTGCCAGACTGGCTACAGCTGGCAGGTCTAGGAAGCGATCTTTCTTCCAACTGTAGGGGTTTGTTCACATGGTGGTGTTAGAATTCCAAAAGTGAAAAGAGAAGTATGCAAAGCCACAGGAGCTTTAGGTTGAATTCAGAGTGGGAAACAAACCGCACTTATTGATGTGAAAGTCTGTAAAGTATCATTACAAAGGGATGCATTGGATAATTGTGATTATTTTTACAGCCAACCGTGGTTATTATTCTTATTCTGTCATTTTATCTGAATTTATAAATTGGAAGTTTTATATTCTTTTCCTTATCAATTAGTTGTGACCTTGGAATATAGATCATACTGAAAAGGCAGAATGAATGTCTAGTTTTGTGTTTGTATGAGTGTCCTGGGGCTGGTGGGGGGGATCTATGTGGGTGTGTGTATGTGTTTTTTGTGTGGGAGTTGTATTTTTTTTTTTTTTTTTTTT
>NW_016107366.1:2870925-2875208 GCF_001604975.1 Cebus imitator | reverse complement strand
AGCAGCCGCGCGGGGCAAAGCAGCCGCGCGGGGCAAAGCAGCCGCGCGGGGCAAAGCAGCGGCGCTGGCCGGCACAGCCGCGCTGGCCGAAACAGCCGCGCTGGTGACCGTGGAGCACCTCTGCCCGGTAATTTCCTAGTCTGTGGGCAATAAAAACACGGCGTCCACTCACCCTCTGCGCTTTCACTGGGAGGTGCAATCCTGAGCTGTTCCTAAACGGCCATCTTGGATCCTGAATCGGGAGTTGTATTTTTTAAGTCAATTTCATAAACAAAGAACTGGTGCCATCGCAACTTCCTATGTTGACAATGCTTTTGGAGTCGTCTGTCAGATTACCAGTCATTGTCAGGTCCACTTCCAATGATGCGACTCAGTAGGTTCTTCCCTTTTTAGGCTACATTTTATTGGTGATTTCTGAATTCCAGCATTCTTTCCTTTTCTATACCTTTCCCACAGCCTATTCAGACATTTAATGTGTTAACCTACAAATGCTTGATTCAGTTCATCAGGATGGATATATCAGGCTTGTCCTTTTTACGTGCTGCAATAGTGATTCACTCACTCAAGAAACACATCCTTGGGTCATTTCTGATAGTAACTTAAATATGGTATTCAGACAACTGCATGTGAACTGTAACATTGATTATATACATACAATGTATGCTTTATCCCTAGATCTTGCAGACTTTAAACACTTAGTTTTCTTTTTTATTTTGCTCTCCTATAAGTGTCACAAAACTAACCTCTAGAATGGAAAGAAATTGTGAGACAACACAAAATTACAATGTCAGATTTTTCACTAGCCACCTACATCAACCCTCATGCCCTGTGGGAAATATAGAGTGCAAAATTTGCAAATAAGCAATAGAAACACACACACACACACACACACACACACACACACACACACAAGTGGAATGTAATGTGAGCCAAATATGTCATTTTAATTTTCTAGAAATGTAGAAAAATTTTAAATTTTCTAAAAATGTACGTAGAAACAGGTGAAATGCACTTTAATAACTTAATTTGCTTGACCCAAAATATATAGGATCAAGAATTAATCAACTTAGAAAATTATTTTTGAGATATTTTCAGTCTTCTTTTTCATGTTCAGTATTGGAAATTGAATGTGTGTTTTAAACTAGCAACACTTCTCAACTTGAAGCCACATATTAGTGCTCTATTGGTCACATATAGCCAGTGGTAATTTCTCATAACACAATGGAATCTAGAATAAGTATGCACTTTGTATTTCTACAATACCATTCCCCCTTGGGAGTGAAGTTTTAACAGATTCACTTTAAAAATAAAACAGCCAGGCACAGAGGCTCATGCCTTTAATGCCGGCACTTTGGGAGGCCAAGGCGGAGGGATCACGTGAGGTCAGGAGTTCGAAAGCAGCCTGACCAACACGGTGAAACCCCGTGTCTACTAAAAATATAAAAAATTAGCCAGGAGTGTTGGCGTTGCCTGTAATCCCAGCTACTTGGGAGGCTGAGGCAGGAGAATCACTTGACCCTAGAAGGTGGAGGTTGCAGTGAGCTGAGATGGCACCATTGCACTCCAGCCTGGGCAATAGGAGCGAAACGCCATCTCAAAAATAAATAAATAATAAAATTTTTTTAAGAACCCATAATGAAAACAAAACAACCACACTTTGTTATCCAATATGGCTACTGGTCTTTTTATAGAACCTAATTGTATTATATGACAAGTGTGGTAACCATGTAGGTAACACAAGTCCACACCTTTTACCTGTCTCTGAAGATTATACTCAGTACTACAATTTCCAAGTTTTCCTGATCATCAAATAAACCTGTATCACTTCATAAAACTGAATTCATTATTCCAAATAATACTACATAGAAATAAATGAACACTACTTTCCATTCAAAGGATAAGATTTACTTACAGACTTGGAAATATTTTAAAGCATACTTTTCTATAAAACAGTTCCATAGTATAGATCATTGAACATGACAATGAAGAAAAGGTACTGCTGTATCACTGTAAACATTTTAGATGCAGTGTGAGGTTTGAAATGATATTTGTTCATCTTGTCTGCCCAATAAAATATAAGTTTTATTATGAAAGTCAAGAGCCTGACTGCTGAACACTATAAATTTCTTAGCCCTGAATAGAATGTCATAAACCTGTTGATACAGTTGAGAGAAAAATGGGAATTTGAAAATATAGTTATGCTTTACACAGAAGAAATAACACTGTGTACAGTTGCAGATTGGCTAATCTAATATTCTCTAATTAAATTAATAAAATAGGAATACCACATGCAGTCCTCTAACATGGGACCCTGCACTTGACTAAATGCCTTTGTATATTTTAAAGGATGAGAAAGAGTAGAAAAAAATTCTTGATGATTATGTGTAAAAACTATTCTAGGTACATTAAGTGTATCTGTACTAATTGTCACTATAATATATAAAGAAACTATCCATATCCAATGTATATGTAGGGAAACATGCTTTAACTAACTCTTCCAAGGCCACTAAGTAAAAATACAGTGGCTTTTCAGGAAGGATAAATCTGATTCTGGTGCCCAAACATTTCTATTACCGCTTAATAGATTTTCTTTCATGATTACCTGACCTCACATTACAAATAAATACTGGGGGAAAAAACCTTGCAAATAGAAGGCACAGTTGGTGCTTTGGAATTGACAGTCAGCCATTTGCAGGCCAATAAATCTAAGAACCCAACTGTTAGTCTCACTGGCAGTAATGGAGCATCCACTTTAGGCTCTGCATTTTTGGTTAATTAGAACACTTCTCAGGTGGTAAAATTGATAGCCTTCAGCTTGGTATGCTTAAAGGCCACCTGAGGCATGCTGTTATCATTCAGAAACCATTGCCTGATACATACTGCTGATTAATCTACATAATTAGCTTAGCACTATAATTAGTGAATTGTTTTCCAAGTAGGATATAAAATAAAAAACTAAAATATGTACTTTGTAAATGTTTAGTTTTCGAGTTTCCTTTAGCTTGTCTATACTTTAGGCATAACAGAATTTACTGATTGCCTCTAAACTAAGAGTTAATAATACAAATATAATATTAACAACAACAACAAAAATCAAGTAACAATGTCTGACGTTCCAGCCATGCCAATTAGATCTTTACATCAGATATCTTGGTTTATTCCTTGAGCCTACTTGATGTTGTGGTAACCATTGTCATTCCAGTTTTCCAGATGAGCAGACTAAACTTAAAGGTGTAATAGAACTGCCCTAAATCATACAAATATTAAACGTTTGGCTGAGATTCCAAACGATAGTCTCATTCTTGCAATTTATATATAAATATACATCCATATATATATACGCATTTTTATTAAGGCTGGTCTGGAACTCCTGACCTCAAGTGATCCGCCTGCCTCAGCCTCCCAAAGTGCTAGGAGTACAGGCATGAGCCAATATGAATATATGTTAATTTTGCAAAAACAAAACAAAATGGGTTTTTAGCTCATACTGATAGTATATACTAAGTCATTTGTAGTGACATCTTACATTAAATGTGGGTGCTGAATGTTTTATTTCAGATAGCATCTTCGGTGATGTTCCCCAATGTAGACAATCATTTTTGTCCACCTTGAGAAAGACAACTAAATTGAAAGCTTCTTATTGGAAGTAAGTCACTAAACATCTAAAACATACTTTATTGAATTTATAAATCACTTTTGAATACAGTTGCTACTTCTACTTATTAATGTTTGGGGATTAACTTGAACTAAAAGCCTGTTGGAGTTTCTTTGGCCTGAGAGGAGTAGATAAGCTTCAACATTTGCTATTTAGAGGTTATATAATTTTTTTAAAAAAAAAATTTTAAAGAAATGTTTTAATCAGTTATTTATAAAACATCAATTGTTTGAAAATGTGCTTTTCAAAGCACACTTTGTCTCAAAAACTGTATGAAACGGAAGGTAGAGAAATGTGAAGGCAGCAGGAATCACAGATTAAGGAGTTTACAGACTTACAAACTTTCTTACTTCAGCAAGAAGTTTACAGATTTGACAATGTATGAGTTCTTTTAAATAAATTCATTGAAAATTTCGGCCCTTTTTTTCGCAAGATCATTCTAAAGATATTTTAATTTCAGGAGCAAAGCATAGTAGTAGATTTAAATGGCCACAAGTACTTTGCCGTTTTTTTCATTAAATTTGGAAGTCTGTTTCCCAGTCTCTTAAATTTGACTGGCCCAAACACTTGCTGTAACTAATAGAATCTAGCAGAAGATGTTGTGAGGGTTCTAGATCTTTTTTTTTTT
>NW_016107366.1:2835737-2870849 GCF_001604975.1 Cebus imitator | reverse complement strand
GGCTCACCGCAACCTCCGCCTCCTGGGTTCAGGCAATTCTCCTGCCTCAGCCTCCTGAGTAGCTGGGATTACAGGCATGCACCACCATGCCCAGCTAATTTTTTGTATTTTTAGTAGAGACGGGGTTTCACCATGTTGACCAGGATGGGGTTCTAGATCTTAACTCACAAACCATCTTTCCGTTTTTGCCCTTGCTCTTTTGGATGCCACAGTGAGAACGCTATGTAAGGAAACTGAAGGAGCCTAATAAAGTATGACTGGCCATGTGGAAGATAACTGAGTAGTCCCAGATGATAGCCAGATACAACTGCCAGATTTTTGAGTAAGGTCATGGTTTGCTTTTTTTTTTTTTTTTTGGTAACTTTTTTTTTTTTTTTACGGGGTCCTGCTATGTTGCCCAGGCTGGTCTTGAACTCTCCTTGGGCTCAAGGAATCCTCCTGCCTCAACCTGCCAAGTAGGTTGGATTACAAGCACATGCCACTGCCCCTGGAGAGCAAGGTCTTTTTTGACCTTCCAGTCCAGACAACTCTGCAGCCAAATTCAGCCAATAAAGGAACTCAAGTTAAGTCAACAGAAGATCCTCCTGTCCAGCTCACATAATCCTGGAAATGATAAATCAATATTGTTTTAAGACACTAAATGGTGGCATTTTTACTTGATAATAGTTAATTATCTGGATACTCTAGAGTTTTAAGCAGTTTATGAGCTTCAGAGGTTAATATCATAAAGCAGGCTTGGATTTTCATGCTCCATCAGAAGTCCTGAGTAGTGGCAATAGAGTGAATTTACAGTGTTAAGTGAAATGTCCAGAGTCCTGAGGGTATGAAAAAATGTATAGGTGTAAACTTTGAAAGTTCTGTTTTTTTTTCCTTTATTATCGAGACAGAGTCTAGGTCACCCAGGCCAGCGTGCAGTGGTGCAATCTGGGTGCACTGCAGCCTCTACACCTCAGACTCACCTCAGCCTCCCAAGTACCTGGGACTACAGGCTTGCACCACCATATCAGGCTAATTTTTTGTATTTTTGGTGGAGATAGGGTTTTGCTATGTTGCCCAGGCCGGTCTCCAACTCCTGAGCTCAAGTGATCAGCCTGCCTTGGCCTCCCAAAGTGCTGGGATTACAGACAAGAGTCCCCATGCCAGCCTGAACGTCATTTTCCATGAATCAAAACTAAAACACTCTAATGGTAGATAGATGTTATTAAACATTTGTCAAAACCCATAGAATGTACAATACCAAATCCAAACCCTTATGTAAACTATGGACTCTGGGTGATAATGAGGTAACGCTGTAGGTTCATTCATTGTAACAAATGCATGACTGTGGTGCAGAATGTCAATAGCGGAGGAGGTTGCACATGTGTGAGAACAGGGGGTATATAGGAACTTTGTTCTTTCCACTTAATTTTGCTGGGAACCTAAAAATTATCTAAAAATTAAAGCTTATTAATTTCAAAAAACTAAAATAGCAATGAGAATAATAGAAGTCACTTTTGTTTCGTATTCCTCTTTTAAAACATAGGGAGAAATTTACATTTAAATATAATTAAATTTGTAGCCTTGTCAGAATTTAATCAAGTTTAACCATAACGTGGCATTTAAGGAATATTGCTAAATATGTTCATTGATTTTTCTTTTGTACTTCGCCCTATATAATTCACAAAATAGTCAAAATGATATACAAAAAGAGAGAAAAATGTTTTGGACTTCCACTTATACATGAACACACACAGATACCTGGGGGAAATAATTCATTAGTCAATGAACATCTCTATATATGCTAACAAACTAGAGTTCTGGGAAGAAAATAATGAATTAAAAGATCACTTGACAAAAATGCTTAATTATTTCAGTACTTAGTTCCCCTGATGATATTTAGAAGTGGGAAGAAAAAGACACGCATGAAATGTGTTTGTGTGTGTATAACAGAGAGGGAGAAATAAAGAGAGATTGTAACTGACTATAAGCAGAACCGTTTTTGCTTAATTGTATTTCTAGCTACTGCTGTTAACTTTAAATTGCCTGGCTGGAGTTGTAGAGCGCTGAAATATTGAGAGGCTCTAGCTGCACAGTCACAGCAATTTTTAACTAAGATAAATTTCTAAACATGATCTAAATGTTGCTTTGTTTTGCTTTTGCTTCACATGTGAAATGATTTTTTCATTATTTGTAAATGAAGGAAGGTGGAATATAAAAATGAGAAACATTTTATAGCTATTCAGTAATATGGCAGCAATAATGATAAGGTATAATATTTTAAATAAAATTTAGGGAAGTCTTCATAAGCCATGAAATTTAGTTAAGACTCAATATGTTAGGGTTCATCAAATGATATTACAATGCAATGAACTAATTTTGAAAAATATTTAATGTCATTCAAAAAAACAATTTTGTGCTGGATGTGCTCACTCATACCTGTAATCCCAGCACTTTGGGAGGCCAAGGCGGGAGGATTGCTTGAGCTCAGAAATTTGAGGCCAGCCTGGCTGGGCCACACGGCAAAGCCCTCTCTCTACAAAAAACACAAACATCAGTCAGGTGTAGTGGGGTGTGCCTGTGGTTCCAGCTACTCTGGAGGCTGAGGTGAAAGAATCCTGTGAGCCAGGGTGACGGAGCTTGCAATGAGCTGAGACCATGCCACTGCACTCTAGCCTGGGCAATAGAGCCACAGCTTGCCTTGAAGAAATAAAAAATGTCATTTTGATTACTAAAGTGATAATGATATTCAACATTTGTTTTGTATTTATTTTGTGCCATGGACTGTTTGCATCTGTTCACATATGTCATTTAATCCTTATAATAACGATTTGAAGTAGATACCTCATTTACAGATTGGGAAACAGAGGCACAGATAGAGTCATTTATTTAAGGTCACATAACTACTGTATGTTGGCATTGAAGTTGAAACACAGAAGAATTGACCCCATAACTCTTCATTACAAGGCTTCAAGAGAACATTGTAATATAACCGGCTGGAAACATCTCATATTTTCTATGCTATTTTACTTGTAATGTTTTATGTGAAGAAAACAGATATTTTGATCAGCATTAACAAATAATTTTGTCATAAATTAGGTGATAATGAACACTATTCCTGCTAGACTTCTTTCTTAGAGGCTTTTTTCTACCCTAGAAATATTTCTAGCTTAAATAAATAAAACAATATGTTAATCTAGTTCAATAAATCAAGCAATGCTTATAGTTACATCATTACAGAATCTATGCATTACTACAAAGAAATCATGAAGGAACAAAAAAGTAGATTGAAAAACTAAAAGAACTTCTCTTTGCATTAAAAAGAAAAGAATATGTCTCCAGGGAGAGCGCATAAAAAGCATCAAATTTTAAATGCAGAAATGCATGGTCTTAACCGAGATGGATACAGTACTTAATAAGCTAGAGATTTTAACATGGACATGTCAATATTCTTTCCTCATGAAATAATTTTTGTGTTGTGATATATCTTCCTAAATTTCCGCTACCAAATTTATCTTAACTCCTATTTTCACATGGGGCCATCTATCCCATGGTGTCTACGACTTTTAGAATCTCCATTACCATATACGACATTGGCCCTGGTTTATTGGTTTATTAATAATTTTCTTCTTATTTTTGCTTTTTATTTGTTTGCTTTTTAGTCTGGAATCTTCAAAATTTATCATATAAAAAAACTTTAAATTATTTGCTTAGTTTATTACTCTAGTAAGAATTAAGCTGTTCCCATTGGTTTTGGCTCATATCACATCATTCTGATCATTCTATGATGGTTTTATTTGACTTGGAAGAAAGCCATCCTAAAAATTACTACTTGTCATCACTTCCCCTTATTCCCTCTGCTTTTCTTATATTTTCCTAAATAGCCTTTTTTTGGGGGGGTTGGGAAATCGATGTCAGAATATTAAAAAATCGTCTTAAAGAGCTTTTGCCAGGATTTTATACTAAATACTTTAAAACATCATAATAATGACAATATTTACCAGGTGCTATATTATCTCATGTAATCTTTCAAGGTAATTGTGAGTGAGACATTATTTTTCCGCTTTTGAAGGTGTACCAAAAAAAAAAATACATAAGGAAAAACTGCACACAGAGAAATTAAGTAACTTGCTCAACGACACACAGATAAAGATGAGCAAGCCAAACTTACTCCAGAGCTTCGTAGAACACAAGTTTGATAGTACATTCTTCAGAAGATCCCTGAAAAGACAGCCAGTTTTCAAAAGCATAGCTAACAACTAAATCAGTTCCACTTATATTTAGAACCCAAATTTTGACCTCCATGTCTTGTTGACCAAAGTCTCATATCCTGATTACTAATCTCCCAGTCCCAATCCCAGTTCACCTGTGGACCTTAATCTTCATGTCTGCCTCTTTAAGCAACCCCTTTTTTCATTCCTATTGCATCCTTGCTCCTAGAGTTTGGGGTCTTTACATCTACCTAAATTGGTCATCCATAAAGATTGTCCACCTGAAACGTCCATGTTATGGTTGCTCTACTTTATTTATGTTGTTTCTTGAGATTGTAATTTTCATCCTTTCTCCCTGGTTCTCTGATACATATATCTTGAACTCGGCTCATTTTCTTCTGTCTTCTTGATCATATCCTTGAAGAGCCTTGTCACAGGCTGTAATTTGATTAAGTAGGAAACAATTTGTTTTCTGGCCATTTGAGTTCTTAATAATATTCTCATTGCCTGGGCTGTAAAAGTGCCATCATTAGCTGACTGATGCCTTTGTTCCAGAATATTTGAAATTCTCAGCTACTTCTCAGATTTTTGACTTTCTTATATTATGTCTAGAACATTTTTATCCTTTTTTATATGTGGTTATATCTATATGGCTTTATATTTTATGCAAATTGGTGCCTTTATTTTGACAGGATTCATGATACGATTTTCAATTACATTAGGCTTCAAGACAACATTTCAAAATATCCTATATAGAACACAGCTACCTGAAACACCTGTAAGTTTACAATTTGAATTCATGTAATAAAAATGTCATTTTACCTTCATCAGTTTTATAAAATATGACATAATGAGTTTAATACAATAATTAAATACATTTCTAAAATATAGGTTAAATAACCCATTCCTATGGAACCCAAAGTAAAATAACTTCAGGTACACCCAAAGTTTCCCAAAACACTACTTTCACTCTGAAAAGTGTAAAGCATTAAAATTAATTCTTTTAATGAGACTAACTACATATTTACTAAGGTACATTGATGGAATTAAATAGGCTTGGGAAATGCATTTATTGTTATCTGGCTGCTTTTGTTGGTTCCTCCGATTCTAATCAATATTTCAAATAGGTATTTTCAATTACTATTTAATTATTTTACAGTATATTTGCTGTGTGCCTCTCACTAAATCAGCAGCTATTGATTTCATCTGTCCAAACATTTCAGATGAGTTTTTTGGCTCACTTCTCTCAACTCCTGGCTGCTCTGAAATCCTCAGCATATACTTTGAGATATGACAAAAAAAAGAAAAAAAGAAGTTTCAAGCTTCCTTCTTGAGTTCTCTCCTCTTTAAAAGAGATATTAACACCTATATGCTTGATAAGAGTATGGTGGTCATAATGATGCAGTGTCTGGATAAATGACCGCTAGTGCATAGATATTTTAAAAACGTGAGTGGAGTCAACACGTAGAAGAGATAAGGTGTTGGACAATTGAGCTTGGGCTATCATAATAAATAACAATATTTTAGGGCTACTTTATTATAAGAACACACGCTTATTGTGTAAATCTTCAGAGAGGTGAATCAAGATCAATTTGTAAAGAAATCAGATACGTAGACTTAGTATAATTACACTAAAGAATAAAATGAATAAAATATGAAATAATATACCATATCAAGAGCTTTTAGTCACTGCATTTCAGTACAATTCAACAAACACTTACCCAGTCCCAACAACAGGCACTCTGGCACTGTGCAAGGAACAAAGATATTGTCAAGATTAATACAGCACAATATCCAGTCAGGGCAGATCTCTGTGCAACTACCTCTGGTCTTAAGATGCGTTCTATTCTATCTGTGGGTCCTGATTATGCAGCATCTCATTATCTCCTGCAGTTTTGGCAGTTAACGCCGACTATTAAAGCTCCTGTTTCTTACCATCGTGGTTTCCAATAACATTTATCTCAATTTTGTCACTCTGACCCAAAGCAGTTGACTATGCTTCACTTAATTTTCTTCTGTTTTTATGAGACCAAGCCAAGATAATTTAATAGCACTTTACTAAAGATTCAAAGATAATAAAAGGGTATTATTAAATGGATTAGGCAAAGAGTTAAGATTAGCAAACCAATGTGACAGAAATTAAGATCTACAACTCTGACACATCATGTTTGGGTTTTCACGGCAGGGTTCTCAGGCCTAAATGTTCATTATAAATCATTTTAGAATCTTACGAAAAATGAAGATTTTGTGGTCTGAGGTAGGGTGTGATCTCCCAGGTGATGTGGCTTCTGGTACCAATGTTCTGTTGACTACTGAGAGTGAGGGCTTCTTAGATGCCTTAACAGTCTAAGGGGTTTCTTGTCTCCTGTCACTCTTTCTGTGTCAAAATTCACTTTCACCTTAGGGTACCCTTAAGCACACATGATCTGCTCAGACTCTAGTTCAGAGTGAATGAGGAACTACGAAGAAAATAAAGTGCCCTCTCACCCTCAAATACTATCCAATTTCCCAGGTCATATTTTTTGAGTAGCTAGGGCTACAGGCACGTGCCACCACCATGCCTGGTTAATTTAAAATTTTTTTTGTAGAGACAGGGATCCTGATTGTGGCCCAGACTGGACTTCTACTCCTGGCCTCCAGCAATCCTATTGTCTTGGCCTTCCAAAGTTCTGGGATTAAAGAAATGAGCCACTGTGTTTGACCTTCCCTTTCTAATAAAATGGTTTTTTTTCAATATCTTAAAACTAGAGAACCCTCTCTTCAAATAAAATCTTTAAAGTAAGTGTAAAGAAAGCCAAGCAATATAATTAGGACTCCTCTTTATAAAGGAATAAAATGAATAGTTGTGCAGCAAAGGAGTCACAGACACTTATCAGAAATACTACCGAGCACAGATACAACAAAGATGTTTGAGAGGAGGTAGAGGCCTCTTAGATAGGCCTCATCCCAAGTAGAAGAACACATGCAATCCCCAAACTTCACTAACCCACAGGTGAGGCCAGCCATAGATGTGTTTAGGCACCGTGGCCATCTTTCCAGAAGACTGAAGTCCCATACTCATGGCAAGCACAGAACATCTAAGAGACTATGGATCAATGGAAGTCCTCTGGTTGAAGAAGTACTTTTATTAGAATGGGGCCTCAGAGCCCAGTGACTTCTATCAACTTGTTCTTCTGTTGAGCCTACCATTCAGAGCTGCTAAGCCAACTGTCTGCTATATTTCCAGAAGACAAAATAAATTAGTGTACAGTGCCATGTATTTGTATCTTTTCAGCACGTCTTTCTTCCTTATCTGTATATAAAGGAAAATTTTAAACAACTTACCTCTACAAAGTCCCTTTTGTCACTTAATGTAACATAGACTTCTACCGGATACTATGGGGTGAAGGTCATTGTGTGTATTATGAAGGGTAGCCAAATTCCATCTATAACATTACACAAACATCAACCAAAAGAAACTTTGTGTGGCTATAAAAGTATCAGGCACAGTAGACTCTACTATAGAGATAAAGGAGACAATTCATAATGTTCAAACTGTCAGTTAAATGGACAGTATAGCAATCACAGCTTTGCTTACAAGGTGATGGTAGGCATGAATCAACGGATAAAGAAAACACATAGTACTCAAAGCCTTATAATTCAAAATAAATCCAGTTACAGTTATTTTTTAATCAAAATGTAGGAGAGATTTTAGAAAAAAAAAATCTTAGCAGACAGAGGAAAAGATAGCTCATATTCAAGGAACAATAGTAGACTATAAAACAATATTGACTAAAATAAAAAAGTAATATTATATCCTCAAAATTCTATAATATAATATTTATCAATAAATAAGCAAAAATAATATTAAAAAAGAAAAAACAAAAATATTTTGGATGAGCAAAATTAGAGATAACTATATAACTATCCTCATTATTTTAAAAAACATACTTCAATAATATGGAAAAAAAGATACTAAAATAAGTATCAGAGAAATAAAAGTTGTCATGCGTTTAAATTTTACCACTGAATGTATACAAGCTATAATGCAGTCTTACATATGTTGCGAAAATATTCAAATAAAAAGTATTAAAATGCTCACATGTCACAAGGAGGAAGTAAGTGTTTTAGCTCCTTTATTGTTCTGGAAGAAGTTAAAGTATTGATTAATTCAGATACTGCATATTCATAGATGCATGAGAACACTTCAAGAAGAGTAAATTCAACCAATCAGAATAAAAGGCAAAAAAGAGAAAAGCATGGAAGTTATGGTGAGACATATAAGGGGAAATACAAGTTAAAAATCAGAAACAATTCTCCCTGTTGAAAATGGAAGAGACTTTCCACATTCCCTTTTCTTAGCGCAAGTACTCAGTATTGCTTACATGGAAAACATGTATATAATGGGTTGTATCTGTTTAACTGTAGAAAGGGGTGAAAATAATTTATATCTTTGCAATCTTTTAGGAAATTGGTCACAATGCACAGTATGTTCTGGATTAATGCTTATTTAATAATAACATTGTTTTCTATTTTCCTAACTTTGTAGTGAGGTTTTCTGGGTTAGGAGGAAATTTTGGTTTTCATTACATTTCAACAATTCTGACAATGATGTCTGAAAGACCCTAAACAAAAGGACATCTGAAGGTCTGTGGCCACACAAAAGTCAGTTGTTTTTATGTGGATACATTAACATATTTACTAAGACTCTTAGATAGGCCTCATCCCAAGCAAATGAATTACTGGTGTTTATGCAATGAATTGAATTCTAAGGAAAAAAAAAACTGATTCAGAATCCCCGAAGAAAAGATTGAAAAAATTGGAGAGGAAACTGGAGAACTAAAGATTACTTTCCCTTTTACAGAAACCTCCTGCTTCTTTTTGGGGGTGTCCTTGCTCCCCCTGCTTCTCCTGCTTGTTTCCCCTTACCCCTATCACCTCCAATTCTAGCCACTGTCATTGTCTCAAGCTAATTCCCAGGAAAAGGGAGGTGATGGATTGTTCCCCTCATTGGTAGATTTCTCTGCGAAGAGAGATGAGGGCACAGTAAACTGAAATGAATTACCTGCTGTGTTTGAGGACATGGTTTTGTGTGCCTTGTGGCCTACTCCTGAGCCACTTCATGTCTTAGCCCAGAGTCCATTCAGGAGTCCCTTAATATCTGCACACTGTGTAGCTAGGAAAGCAGATATGATAAAGATACAAAAGGAATAATGAAGAACTTGCATAGAGGTTGTGACCTTGTTTGAAAACAAGAAGGAGAGTAGCTGCACTGCTTACTTAGAAAAAGCCAAGCTGATGAGGTGTTAAACAGATGAATGTCACGACAGGAAGGGAAACCAAAATGCCATGTATTTTACTTTATTTTTTTTTTTTTAATTTGAGGAAACCCAGTCCTTTCCCCTTTCCACTCAGATCCCAGCAAGCTAACGTGATGGAGTCTAGAAGATCACCACATCAAGAAATCTGGTGGCCAAGGAAAACCAGCTATCCAATATCCCCACAACAGTGGAAGAACTAAGGGTGTTAGTGATGCTTCAAGAGCAGTGGCCAGAAGCCACACTTAAACCCTTCCTGGCAAAGATGGGCTGGAAGAGGTTGCAGCCATCTACCTAGAAGACAGGTGAGTCCTTCATTGATTTCCATAAGCAGTTTGTTGAGATTTTTTTCAAAATTCAGTGGTATGAACCCAGAGGCAGGTCAAAATAATACTCTAGTCTTAGCAACTTTTATCTCATTTCTCCTTCGTCTACATTAGGGCTATCCAAACCCAAGTTAAAGAAAAGGTGGTAGGAATTACAGAGTCAAGAGTCTAAAGTAGGGAATACTGGCATATGGCTCAAAACTGGAAAAATATTGGAGGTAGAAGAGAAACTGGTGAACCATATATGTCAATACTTTCTTTCATTGTAATCTAACTTTGCCTTTTCAGATAGATAGATAGATAGATAGATACTCTGTAATTTCCTTGGAAATTTCTCATTTTCTATTTGGTGGTAATAGATCAACACAAATGGTTGGCATTTTGGGTCAGCTTTCTACTTTTTCTTCCTCCCTAGCTCTCACATAGATAGGTTCTCTTATTAAGTGACATGTGTTTTTAATTTCCCTTGATCCTTCAGTAAATCTATTGGAGAGAAACTTGTGTAACATAAAGCTATTGTGTTCTTTACTCCAGATGGAGTGTCTATGGAAGAAACCCATTGGGGAAAATGTCCCAGATTTGGTTGCTATGTGCCTTCTGAAAGCAAAAAGGTATGGCAGAGAACAGCAGTCTCACACTATGCTAGGAAAGCATACTGATCTAAAACGAATCATTGCATCACCTTGGGCCCTAGGAAATAGTGATACTGCAATTATATGAAATAGAGAACCAACAAAAAATAGTTTACCAAAAGCATAAGCTATGGCCATGTGCAAAACAATATCCTTTGTCAAGAGCTTAATTAAAAAAATAATGAAACCAGTTATAAAAAATTAAACAAGGAATGATATTTAAAAGAAGCACTCACCCTGTAATAACTCCATACTTCTAATAAAGTAAGAAAGATTAATTTAATGAAGATGACTGACCACTGCATACATTTGGACAAGATTCTACCCACAAATCTTTGTAATTCGTAACCTTAAACTAGCCTGACTTGAGATTTCATTACCATCATCTGCAAAGTATTTTTCTGTAATAGATGTGTTCTGTAATTTATTGTCCTTCCTTCCTTCTTTCCTTGGTTCCTTCCTTCCTTTCTTTCTTTTTGTTCCTCTAGTGGGTAAGTCTAAATTATTGTTTGCATTTGCTTATGAAAGAGTCCAGTATTTGTGTTAAAAAAAAAACAAACAGAAGTGTTTGAGGTTTCTTCTACTATTTTCTCTAGTCATTCACAAAATATAAAATCTAATAAATTTAAAAAATCTGCCCCACCAGAAGGATCTACAATTATTCAAAATGTGGATCATTTTTAGTAGCTTCAGAAAGTAGAGAGTAATACAAAATTGATCATTCTGGCTTTGTTACAGTTCTTTGCTTCAAAGGGGTATAAAACCCCACTAGACAAATTGTAATATTACCAAACTGAAGTAAAATCTTTGGGAAATCAGTTATCAACTGTAGGCCACAGAGTGTTAGGTCCAAGAATCAGCTCATTTTGCAGGTAAAATGTCCTACTACAAAAACAAACAAACAAAAAACACTTAGGCACTTTATGGGACTTGTGTAATGTTGTAGACAGTAAATTTTAGCTTTTGCAGAGCGGTAAAATCTACTATGGAGCAATCGAATGATAATCCTCCAGATCCTCTGGTTTGGTCTTAAGAATTTGAAAAGACTTTTGAACAATTGTAATAGGCTATAGCCTCTCCCTCAGGTTACAAATTTTGAAAAACCCAATTTGATTTATTTGATATTTATATTCATATTTGATAATAGTTATTGATGATAATACACTCAGGAAAAATAACATGGTCTAGTTAAGGCTTCCTAGTTGTGACTTAGAAAACCTAAAAAACTTATGTTTTGTCTGTAATTAAGTCTGTACAAGCAGGTGAGTTAATAACAGTTAGTAGAACTATAATTTTTTAAATCTGGACTTAAAGTAAATATATATTCTAATAATGAATATATGCTTGGTGTCAATAACAAGCAATAGGGGAATTTTTTAAGAGGTTTTCTTTTTACTTCAATGAGAACTAGAATGTCTCTTGAAAAATTGGTAGGTTATTTGTTAGAAGCTTTACAACCGCCTGCTTGGATATCAGTAGTTCATTATATAGCTCATGCACTACAGGATGAAATTTCTAATGGCAATAATTTTGCTACAGAATTGCAAAAGCTGATAAGCTTGGCAAATCCCAAGCTTGGAAATTCATCTTTTAATAAAATAAAAAACATTTATTCACTTTCAAAAATATTTTTTACAAAAAAATGGACAAATGGATGATAAAAGAAGCTAAAAGATATTTATCTGGACTATGGAATTTACTAAACAAAATAATTTCTATACCATAGTTTCTAATTATCTTGGTTAGTATTGTTGTGTCACCAACAAAATTATCTGACTATAGGAGAATTTTAAAAGTAGTAGACGATCACTAAGCCTAACAAAAAGATAAAGTTATTGAAAACATTTAAGAAATGTGTCTGTGTTTACAGAATTCTTACAGGTTATACCCAAAATAAATGCAGAAACTTTTTCCTGACCAACTTTACTGGTAATCTGGTATCAGTTGGATTTCATAGAACTAATCCTCACAAAAAGTCAGAGCTTTTATTAAGTTCTGGTTGTATGATGTCTGGATGGTCTAAAGTCTTTCCCTCTTTATAAGCCGATAATCAGACAGTGATAGAATACACGTAATTCCTGCTTTTAGGATACCAGAGCACATTGAATAAGACAACAGAAGTCATTTCATTTCTATGGTAAATATTATGTAAATATTTGCAGATTCCTGTGATACTCAGTCCTTTGGACAAGTGGAGCAAATGAATCAAACTAAAAATCAAAATAAGCAAATTCAGTGGCTAAGATTTTGCAACCTAGTGTGTTAAAATGGCCTAGAAATTTACTATTGGCCTTGTTAAAAATTACACTGACACTAAGAAGCATACGTGGAATCTTTCTTTTTAAATTTATGTGTGACAGTCCCATGAATTCAGGACAGAGACCACATACTATACGTGATTTAATGGAATTCTCTCCATCATGTTCAAGGGCTTTTCCCTTCCCTAGAATCTGGAGGCACAAAGTGATAAGGACCTGGAAGAAACATCTGGGAAAAGTCTGCCAGCTCAATTGAACAGAAGATTTTGTCTATATAAAACTAAAACTAAAACAGGCTATCATTGATCATGGCTGGGAGAGATCAAATGTTGTTAAGTACCCACATAACTATCAGAGTGGCTCCACTACCTTCACAATTCTCCTATAGTCAGATCATTTTGTTGATGACACAACAATACTAAGCAAGCAAATAGAAACTACAGTATAGAAACTATTTTGTTAGAAAAAATAAAACAACAACAACAAAACAAAAAAAGAAACTATTTTGCTTAGTGAATTCCATACTCCAATTAAATTTCTTTTAGCTTCTTTTATCATCCATTTGTCAATTTTCTTTCATAAGAAATATTTTTGAAAATGAATAAATGTTTTTTATGTGGGAGAGGGAGGGAAGCCAGTGGCTTCTCACTTTCCGTGAAAGGCTAGCACCTCTGGATTCCTGGACTATGATTCTCACAAGAGACTTGAAACCTAAATTTTCTACAGTAGCAGATATTGGTAGTAAACTAAACCAAAAGGAGGTGTTTAAGCAAAGATATTGCAAATCTTACAGATATCTTGCTGTCCCATTCACAGGCAGATTTTTTCTAAGTAGTGTAAAAATCACATTTTACTGGAAAACAAACAAAATTTATTACAGAATATTTTTGATCTGTATTCAAAATAATGATTCCTAAAACTTCATTTCTGATTAGCTCTAAACTGTAATCTGAATATAAACAGGATCTGGATTTGTAAATTCAAAAACCTGGTTACTGACAGAAAAAATGTGAGAAACACCTTCATGAATATTTTTGTAAATAACAAAGTAAAAGTAAATGATAGGCATTTTAATACAACTGAAGCCCTAAATTTGGCCAGAAAATGTTTTGTTAACTGATTTGATTGGGTGAAGATATACTAAACAAAAGAAATCTGTCCAGGTTTTGGCTTATTCTGTAATCCCAGCATTTTGGGAGGCTGAAACTGGCAGATTGCTTGCGCTCAGGAGATTGAAATCAGCCTGGGCAACATGATGAAACTCCATCTTTACCAAAAATACAAAAGTTAGCCGGGAGGGGTGGCATTTACTGTTGTCCCAGCTACTTGGGAGGCTGAGGTGTGAGGATTGCTCGAACCTGGGAGGTGAAGTCTGCAGTGAGCCGTGATCATGCCACTGCACTCCAACCTTGGCAGCAGAGTGAGAACCTGTCTTAAAAAAAAATGATAGAGAAACAGAAGCCTGACATTTACATTCAGAGACTGCCCAAACCAGGTCTAATACCACTAGATTCCCTTTGGAATGAACGTTATATCCAGTCCTTATAGATCAATAAAGATAATTAGGTGTTATTTATAGAGATTTGGTTGACTGTTTTAATCCTATACATAGGGTCTCCAGTTCTTGTACCTTCTTTCTGTGTTGTCTTGACTGAAAATCACAGAGTGCTTTCATCACTCTGTGACCCAGTGAGCTACAGGTTTTTCCTGAAGGCTTGAATCCAAAAACAGGCCTTGACAATTCATTCCCAGGCACTGATAAAGGTATTCTAGGTTGTTGCACAAACATCATCCCAGACTCAGCCAAATCTTAAACCTTCATATAAACTCCCTACCCTGATGCCCTCACCATGGACATAGCTAGGTAGACCAACCCTTTTCTCCTGCTGTCCACGGTAAGATTCCCTAACAAAAGCTTTGAACTGATCACCTTGGCATTTAGTGACTCTTTCTTTGGAATCTCAATGGGCTCCTGGGCATGGTTTGGGGCATTCCTTTGTGGAAACCCCTGCTGCCAATTTCAAAGCGACACCAGCCATGTGATAGGCAGGATGATAATTATTAATTTTGATACATTGTAAAAAATAAAATTAAAAAAAGAAGCTCATATAGTGGAATAATTCTAAAGGCTTGAAACAATTAAAGCCATATACATTAAACACTGAAATTTCAGTCTGTACATTTCAATGGGTTCCTTATAAGACTTTGATGGTAGATGGTGGCTATGGATGTCTTTGCATATTATATCAGAGGAAACTATTTAAAAAGATAGAACAATGACTAAAGGGCCTAAATTGTTATATGAATCTAATGATACTCATGAGTTTACTTCATTTTAGTCTTGTTTCCAAAGCATTTTGGTTGCAGTGCAAACATTACTTTTATTTTTCTTTTCTTTTCCAGTAGGCACATTGACTTGTCTCAACCTACCATTTCATCCAGAAGCACGGTTTTACACAATTTACATATCCATAATAATTGTCTCATTTATTCCATCTTTACTGGTCACACCCTACTTTTATTACTTTAAAAAATAATTTTTAGAACAGTTTTCAGATTACAGAAAATTGAGAAGAAAGTACAAGGTTTCTAAATACCTATTTTGCTCCTACAGTTTGCCTCACTTTTATATCACTTCTAAAAAGTGATATAATAATAGTGCAATAGTGTATTTCATTTGCTACAATAGAAGAATCAATACTGTTACATCATTATTAACTAAATTACAGAGTGCGCGTTCATATTTGCCCTTTGTGCAGTCAATTCTATGGATGTTATGTTGACAAATACATAATGTCATGTATCCACCATTATAGTATACAGGATAATTTCATTATCCTAAATATTTCATGTGTTCCACCTGCCCGTCTTTCCTGTTTTCCCACAAAGCCCTGGTAATAACTGACCTTTAGTTTGATTCTCTCCAGTTTTCCTTTCCAGATTGTTTTTTTGTTGTTGTTTTTTTGTTTTTTTGTTTTTTTGTTTTTTTTGAGACGGAGTTTCGCTCTTGTTACCCAGGCTGGAGTGCAATGGCGCGATCTCGGCTCACCGCAACCTCCGCCTCCTGGGTTCAGGCAATTCTCCTGCCTCAGCCTCCTGAGTAGCTGGGATTACAGGCACGTGCCACCATGCCCAGCTGATTTTTTGTATTTTTAGTAGAGACGGGGTTTCACCATGTTGACCAGGATGGTCTCGATCTCTTGACCTCGTGATCCACCCGCCTCGGCCTCCCAAAGTACTGGGATTACAGGCGTGAGCCACCGCGCCCGGCTCCAGATTGTTATGTATTTGGAATTACATAGAATTAAGCATGTTGAAACTGACCTCTTTGAGTTAGTAAGATGCATGTAATTTGCTTCCATGTCTTTTTGTGACTTGATAGCTTCTTTATAATGTTGAATATGTTTTTTATATGGATATGCCACAAGTTGTTTATTCGCTCAGTCATTGATGGTCATTTGGTTATTTTTAGTTTTTGGCAATTATGAGTAAAGCTGCTATAAACATTTGTTGGAAGGATAAATTTAAAAAAAAACTCTATGAGTAAGTATGTCATTCAAACTGTGGAAAATCAAATGCAAAAAAATGTTGAAAGAAGGCAGAGAAACTATTTCAAATTCCTTTCTTCTGTATCTTATTGCTGAAATTCATTTCACTTATTGATGTTACAAAAAACAAACACATTATTGCTAATATTATTTTGAACAATCTTATCCATTAGATAAATTAATAAGAAACAATGTATTTTACTTTCATATATCTCTTCTTTAACACTCTTCATTTCTTTATGTAGGCAGGAGTTTCTAACCCGTATCATTTTTCTTTTCTTGGGGGAACCTCCTTTAATATTTCTTGCAAGGCAGTTCTGCTGAAAGCAAATTCCCTCAAGTTTTTTTTTTCTTTTTTTTTTGAGAAGTGTTTATTTTTCTTTCACTTTTGAAGGATAATTTCACTAGACAGAAAACTCTAGGTTAATGGTGAATATTTCATTCCATTATTTTCTTGCTTGTCTAGTGTCTAAGGAGAAATTCATTATAACTCTTACCCTTCTTCCACTGTAGGGAAGGTGTTTCTTTTCATTGCCTTCTTTCAACATTTTATTTGCCTTTGATTTTATACATTTTGAATATTATATACCAGCTGCAGGTTGTTTTTTCAATTATTTTGAAATAATTGATTTCAATTATTTTTAAAGGTTTTTAAAGGTCCTCTCTATGTGGTTTGTTGTATGACATATATTTTAGGAAATTCTCAGCGATTATAACTTGAAATACATTCTCTTTCTCTCTTGTTTCTCCTTTTGTAATTCTAATTACGCTTACATTATACATACTGTTTCCCACAGTTCTTCATAAACCGTGTTTAAAAGAAATAATTTTTCTTCTTTGTTTTTGAGTTGGGAAATTACTACTGACATATCTTCATGCTCACTCATCCCTCCTTGGGTCCGCACAGTCTACTTATAAAACCACCAAAGGCATTTGTTATTTTTATTACAGCTTAAAAAAAAAAATCCTAGCTTTCCTCTTTGACTCTTTCTCAGAATTTTCCTCTTTCTGCATCCATTATACATCTTCTTTCACATGTTGTCCACTTTTTTCTTTAGAGCCCTTCACAATTTAATCATAGACATTTACAACTCCTCTTCTGATAATTCCCATCTCTGATATCCATGTGTCCAGTTCTGTTGCTTGCTTTGTTTCCACAGACAGTATTTCTGCTTCTTTATGTCTTGTCATTGTCATTGAAAGCTGGACATGATGTAGCAGGTAAAAAACAGAAACTGAGGTAAATAGGTCCTTAGTGTGAGGTTTTATGTTTATCTGGAGAGATATTAGGCCGTGTTTATTGTGTTTGGTGTTTTCTGTAGCTGTAGTCACCAGAGGCTAATTTTTTTCTAGTGTCCTTGTTTCTGTCTTTTCTGTGATCTTTAGTTTCCTTAGAGATTCATTGTTAAATAGAAACTAAACTTTGCAGTTATCTCAGCTGTAATTTTGTCATTATAAAAAAGACCTTTTGATGTGGTAGTAAGCTGGAAGAGAGGTGAAAAATTATAATTCAATGAATAAATCTTAGTCTATTAAGACTTTGTCTTTTGGACTATGACCTTGACAAGTGCTTGTCAGTTCCTCCTTCCCCACTGCCAACACTTAGTTGAGAAAGGCTTGATGATACAGCTGTAGTCCATTTTTTCCTTGATCCATGTTGATGATTAGGGTATTTCTCTTTTTCCAGGTCAACGCTGGTCAAATGCTCTCTTTGGATGACAATCTCTATTTTTAAGGAGAACAGAATGAGCTGGCTATATTTTAAAAGGTTACTTTTCCTTTACTCAGAGGCTGGAGAGGATTTTTTTCTCATTGACAACCTGAGAAACTGGCAACTTGCTTGGAAGGAAAATTCATAACGTGTGGGGCCTCTCTAACCCAGAGTCCCTAAAAGTTTTTCTAACTAGCCAGGGCTCAGTCTTCAGCACTTAGTAATTACCCTTAGAATTTCTGCCAGTCGTTGGCTCCAGCAGTTGCTTCTGCTTGAGTTAAACTGTGTTTCTCTGTATTCTCTAGTTTTGGTGGTAGTAATTTGCCCTGAGACCTCAATTCCCTAGCCGAGCTAAGGAGAGTTGTTGATTTTTGTTTGGTTTTGGTTGTGATAAAAGAAACTTGCCAAATGGGAACTAAAAGTCTAATTACCATTAGAATGTGAACTACTCAAATTATTCATCAAGCCCATTGGTAAAAATACAAGTAAGTGCTCCCCTTGTAAATTTGGTTTTAGTTTGCACCTGGGTGTATACCACAACTCTGTTTTCTGGCCTTCTTCACCTCTCTCTCTCTCTTTTCACCAGCGTGCAAAGAGATGTCTGGATCTCTTAAACACCAAACAGTCATATCTAAAGCTGACTTTCCATCCTCTGCTCTTGCTCTCTTGAGATCGCTCACCATTATTGTGTACATATGGGGCTCCCTTGAGCAATGGTATCCTTCTCAGTGTTCCAAAGTCTCCCTCCTTTCAGTTTTTCCTACAGTGTTTCTGTTTCTTGTGCTAGACTTTATCTCAAATATGTTGTCATATCCCTGCCCTACTTTTGTTGTCCCAGCTGTTTTCTTTCTTTCTTTTCTACTCTTATGGGAATAGAAAAAAAATATGGACTTCCTCCTATATATTTTGGGTTGAATGGGACCTCTCATAACATTGATTTTTCTGCACCCTAAAGTTTGTAATGACAGTGATTTTTCAGCTCTGCGAGAATGAGAAGATTCGCTCATGTTCAAGTGTGCTAAATCATTTTAAAATCTAATTTCAAAAAAGAATGTTTATTTTCTATCTGAAACTTAAACAAAGTAAGATTTCAAATGGCAGTTGAGGTTAAATGGTTACATTTTTGTCCTAGCATGTATCAACCTTCCGCCTACAGAATTAAACCCATTAGTCTTACAGGTGAAAGACAAAAGAAAAAAATGACAGAGTATAAAAATAAAATAAGATTTATTTCAAAAAATATTGTCTGTATATATGCTCAGTGAGTACTTCTATTTTATAGCACTTTTCTACCAATTTTGTTCTCAATTTCTTTTTCAATTTTTCTTATGAATAAAGTTATAAAGCCTCAAGTACGTAAAAAATAAAGTCATCATATTTCTCATGTTGGAAATAGAGCTTATTTAGACTCAACAGGTATGAAAATAAAATAAAATGAACTAGACTTTAACTTCAAGTTTTAGCATTCTACTCTAGGCCATATTTTAAGAGATGTGAAAAATATTCTTTCAAAAATGAATAACACTGAGTGATGCAATCAATGGCAACAATAAAACATAATGGGCTGATTTTCAAAGTGGAAAAACTTTTGATTGCATATATGCAAGATCACACGTGGCAAATCCATATGCCTGCAAACCAAGCAACAATTTCAAAAAATATGTTGTTTCAGTTCAAAATGAATGAGATGTGGCTGAGTGCTCCATCAATGTAAAAGTTTGCAGCAGGAGTAAGTTTTGGCAGACTGCTTCTAGAGGCAATGGGAGAAAAACCAGTGTAATGAGTAGGTGTGATAGAGATTTGACAAGTCAAAAAGTAAGTGAAGGATTTTTTTTTTTTTTTTTTTTGAGACGGAGTTTCGCTCTTGTTACCCAGGCTGGAGTGCAATGGCGCGATCTCGGCTCACCGCAACCTCCGCCTCCCGGGTTCAGGCAATTCTCCTGCCTCAGCCTCCTGAGTCGCTGGGATTACAGGCACGCACCACCATGCCCAGCTAATGTTTTGTATTTTTAGTAGAGACGGGGTTTCACCATGTTGACCAGGATGGTCTCGATCTCTTGACCTTGTGATCCACCTGCCTCGGCCTCCCACAGTGCTGGGATTACAGGCTTGAGCCACCGCGCCCGGCCAAGTGAAGGATTTTTAAAGAAAGGGATAGTATACCTGAGAGCTTAAGAGCAACAGAGAGTTAACTAAAAAAGCAGAAACTGGATGTGTGTGCCAGTCAGAAGAAACATGGGTATAGTTCCAGTGCCAGGCACATATCACAAGGTGAGGGAAACAGACAGCTAAATTGAAGCAGAGGGTATCAGGGAGAATCAATGAGACAAGCTCAATTATAAAAGTCTTTTGAAGTTTTGTCTATTTTATTGAAAGCGAAGAATGGCAATTACAGAATGTAAGTATCAAGGATTATTGGAGGCAAATGAAAGTATTTTGATCAGAATCGTACATCTAAAGGATCACTCTGGAAGTCATGATGAGATGAGACATAAGAGAAAAGAATAGATAAAGGTAGTCATTAGGCAATTATTGTAGTACTTAGATAAGAGGGAAAAGTAGCTTTGACTAGGATGGAAAGGAGATGAAGAAAAGTGAGTCAATTCAAGAGATATGTAAGAAGTGAAATATATAGTACTGGTTATTTTAATCATCAGGTTCTGTGGCACATCAAAAAAATTGAAAATCTTTTTGGCTTACAACAACAAACATGTATTTTCATGCTCATAGATCTAGAAATTATCTGTCATTTATGTGGTTTAGACTGGACTTGCCTGAACTTTACTGGACTCTAGGCTGCTACTGATTGGGTTCGGGGTTGCTCCATGTGCCTTCATTCTGAGGCTTAGGATAGAGTGTGCTGCTGTTTCAGACATGCTGTTTTTAAGGTGGTTCATCAAAGTTCAAAAGGGCAAGCTAAACTACATACATGGTGTTGGCTTGTATGAACAAAACACTAACAACGGAAATGGTGTGGATATATAATCATATTACAGGTGAATGTAGAGTTTGATCCATTATTCAATCTACCAAAGTGCTGCATATAGCACAGTGATTATGATTGAAGCAGGAGTCCAGAATGATGTTTATCTTTGCATAACTTATATGCATCATATACGACCATTGATTTCTATAGAAAGCAATGAAAAGCACCTAAGAAAGCAATGAAAAGCACCTAATCATGTAAGTGGAGTAAAAGAACAGTTTTGATATGTCAAATTTTAGTTGTCTTTTAGAGATCTAGAAGAAGAATTCAAGTAGATAATTAAATATAAGCCTCAAGCTCAGTAAATAGATAGATATGGGGAATAAAAATCTCGATATCTTTAGATAAGTGGTAATTTCTATTTATATATGAACATTTCCCAGGGATACTACGACATGAGCAAAGGGCAGAACACAGGAAGTATACTGAGAAACTCAACTATTTTATACTTGGATAGAGAAAACTACACCTGTAACCAGAGCACAAATGATTAAACAGGGAAGAGAAAAAGTGGGAGATGACTTTGATATATAAACCAAGGAACAGAGAGTTTTATATTTGAGACAGTATCAAGATTAGGAATAAAGCATACCCACTGAATTTAGTTACGTGAAGGTTTATTGCTGACCTGGAGTGAACAATCTTGGTGACTGATAGGGTTTGAAATTAGCATTACAGTAGTTTTAGACTGAGTGAGAAGTGGAGAAGTAAAGCCAACACTTTGGATATTTTTTAGAAGTTTCACTTAAAAAGAAATAAAATGAGGTAGTTGCTTGAAGGATAAGAGGATGGTAGAAAACATTTTTTTAAGTCTTTTATTTTTGTTTCAAAGTACAGAGAGCTAAATATACTTAAATCCAAGGAAAAGCACGCATTTCAGAAAGAGTAATTGAATACTCAGAAAGCTTGAAGGAGTAACTTCCATGCAGGAGGGGAAGTGTTCCAAGCCACATGACATGATGTAGCCTTTGATAAGAGAAGCAGAAAAAATAAAGCTAAGGTAGGCAGTAGATGAGACAGAAAAATAAGGGCATAAAGAAATCCTCAACTTAAAGAAAAGGAACAAGACAAACAATTTAGAGAGACAATGAAGAAAATGTAGTCTTGAATAGATGGTGATGAACTTGGTGGATCATACAATATATATTGACTATCAAAAGATAATCTGTTTTTTCTCGCAGGCAACATAGATGTAGAAAATCCAAGGTAACCTATAAGAGAACCTGCCACAACTGATAATTGAACCAGAAAGGTTGTGAGTTACCAGGCCATTTTTTTTCCTCAGGCTTTTAAAGCCACCCTAGTAGCACGTTTACATGATCTTCCAGGGTTATTTCAGAAAAGTAAATCTTGTATTCTAGAAGATATCTACAAATTGATAACCCCTAATTTATCCAACCACCTATTCATGACCCCTTGATCAAGTGTACTTGAAAGTATATCCCATACATTCTCTTCCAGTGTCTGCTCCTATGCACTAGGTGAACCATGCTAACTTTCTGGGTTATAGTTTCTCTCATTTCTTATCAGACTCTGCTTGTATTTAGATAGAACATGTTGTAACTTAGGTCCATGTATTGGGGTTCAGGCAAGGAATAGAACTGAGGTCTATTCTGATGGACACACATGTTGTCTTAGGGAGAGGTCTCTGCATCCCACTCAACCAAAATGTAGGGATGGCATTTAATAGGCAATACTGGTCCTTCTGTGCAGGCTTAGAAGGTCCTGAAGAATATAGACTTTCAAGTCTTTTCAGTGCATTATCCCAAATTTTTCCTTTCATAGGTCAAGTTCTCATTCATTCCCAACCAGGAGCCTAACTTTAGCATGCCATATGAGACTTAGCTCCTTGGGAGCTCAGCCAATCTGAAAGTTTATTTTCTAGGCTCAGGACCTCAGTTTTCTTTGTTCTCCCTTGGTAGTGATAAGAATCTGTCTATATGCATCCAAGACAATTCTCTTGATTTTGAACTTAAATTTCCTTGCTAATTAATTGCTCTCAGCATTTTTTTCTTTGTCCAGAGCATCAAGAGTGCTTAAAAATAGCTACCCAAATCCATTGTCCTAATAGTTCTTATGTTCTCCGTATTTCTCAAATGCTGTATACTTTGCACCAATGAATATATTGCCTTCCAGCAGTATACTATACCAATTCATTAAAAGTGAAAATTTTAACAATTGAACATCTATCTTGTACTAAGAACTCTCTGTATTCTACCAGTGAGAATTGTCAGTGAGGGATCATTATGTGGCAGTAAGTAACCCAGCCACAAAACATCACCCTATTATCTGCTTTCTTAGCTCACTTGTGTCATCAATTGTCCGAAGCTGAGTTTCCAGACGCTGTACAGGAGGTTCACTTTCATAGGTTATGCCCTAGTAATTTAGCAAAACACAGTAGCAGAATATTTTCTAGTCATTTCTGTTTTCACCGCTAAGCTAAATTTGGGGAAAAAAAAAATCCACTGATGCCTAGTTTTTGTTTCCTCAACTTTCATCTCATGTAAGATGATTTGGGATCATAAAGTCAAAGTGGGAAGTGTGAAATAGTCCTTAATGACTCTGTTAGAATTCTCCTCTTATTACTTTCATTCACACATATCTGACATGGCACACAAACACCACTAACTATACAGGCTCAAACTAAATGTCTAAAAATCTGACTGTTACAGAAAGGTAGGAGGTTTAATATCCAATTCAAGCATTTGATTATGACAGACAGCAGGCAATTGTTTAAGATGACAGCGTCACATGTTAAGAAGCCAAAGGCTTGACTCAACAAAGGATGTTTCTGATTTAAAATTGATTTTCCAGTAACTTATTTTTCAACGTTTTTTATTTCCTAACTAGAACCAAACAAAAATCACTCAATACTCAACAAATGGTTAAATAATCCATTTATAAATAATCCGCATACTTGAAGATTCAAATGTTAACATTTAAGTATTCCTTAAGACATCCTACTATGGGCTCCAACTTTCATGTTAACTTTAAACAGATTATTGCAAGATCAAAAGTAATCTTAGGTATTATAATCATTCCCCTCTCTTGGTGCAAAAATAATTGTTTCCTCTGATGTTCCTTAACAAATAAATAGGGCCCAAGTGTTGTGGCTCACACCTGTAATCCCAGCACTTTAGGAGGCCCAGGCAAGTGGAATACCTGAGGCCAGAAGTTCGAGACCAGCCTGGTCAACATGGTAAAATGCCATCTCTACTAAAAATACAAAAATTAGCTGGACATGGTGGTGGTGGGTGCCTGTAATCCCAGTTACTCAAGAGGCTGAGGCAGGAGAATTGCTTGAACCTAGGAGGCAGAGGCTGCAGTGAGCCAAGATTGTACCATTGCACTCCAGCCTGGGTGACAAGAGCAAAACTCTGTCTCAAAAAAAAAAAAAAATAAATAATATAGTAGAATTTTTATTTGATGATTTATGATTATTTAAATACATTTATTAAGCACTTACTTGCCACCACTAGGGGAAAAAATTAACAGTAAGACAGACATTAGCCCTCACAAACGCTAAAAATTTCAGAATTACTGTTAAAGAAAGGACATGATTACAGTAAAGCATCATTAGGTTAAAACAGAAAGTTCATGTTGTCATGGGAATATAATAAAATGAAATTTATTATGATTTGAGATTTAGGCAGGCCTCATTGGAGAAGATAAAGGATTAGAAGGAGTAGCTATAAAGCAGAGGAAGGAATCAGGAAGGGAGATAGGGTCTCCCGGTAAACAGGCCACACGAACGAGTCTAAATTGCAGAGAGGATTGCCTCCTCCAAAGCCACAGAAACTACAGCGAGAGCATGGATTTCAGCTCAGGTACACAGACACCAAACTCCCTTTTCTAACCACACACTTTACGTTTTTGTTATATAATTGTTTCCCAGATTATCTTTACTCCTCCTATTCATCTGTCTCACTCTGTCCTGAATTTTTGTCCATAGTATAAACAGACCAAAGATTTTAAGAGCTTCATGTCTAATGATTTCCTTGCAAAAATCTGCTGCTGTTTGTGCCTAGATCTCTCTTTTGAACTTCCTTGTTTCAATTGACATGTGCTGAGAGGCACTCCATAACTGAAATACTGTACGCACCTACCATCAAACAGTAATTAATAAGGCATATGAAATTAGTTTAGGGAAAGATAAAATTTGAGACAACATTTAAATGTGAGATGATATACTGAAGCTGAAGATACCTACAAATCCAATCAGTCATGTAAATACCTGACTTTTTATTTATAATCTCTGAGCTGGGGACAGAAAACCTTCTGGAGCTTTTGGGAGTGGTCAACTATATGATTCCTGTGACCCATACTCTCATCTCTCCAACATATTAAATATTCCCTCATTGGGGTGTATCTTCACTGAGTGTCCTTTTTCCTCCATTAACAGAGTCAATAATTTTCTTAGAGCATAGCTCAGTCAAAAAATACTCATAGAGGTATTAAATTACTATGTTCTTTCTCCTCTTTCCCTATCACCCTCCTTCTTTTTTCTTTTTCTTTTTTTTTTGGTAGAAAGTGTTTTATTTAAAGAGAGAGAGAGAGACAGGAGAAGGAGAGAGAAAGAAACAGTTAACTCTCACAATGAGTGAGAGAATCCAGAAAAGATGGAATCCAGGAAAGGAAAGCAGCTTCCACACTGAATGGAAGGGAATAGAGGGAGATGGAGTTTAGGAGGAGAAGACAGGCTTCCACAAGAACGTGTGGAAGGGGATTCCAGAGGGGAAATCCAGGAGAGAGAAAAACAGCTTCCACAAGAGCGTTCGTGGAAGGGGACCCAAACATGGAGTCCCCACCCTCCTTCTTAAAGTCTCTGTAACACCTCTTTTCTGATAATACAGGTACAAATTAATGTTTTCTCTTCCTCTAGGATACAGGTCAATGACTGTCCTCAATTGTCAAAGTTTACACAAGATCGAGTGAATGTGTGTATTTGACTGATACCTATTCTTCCTTGTTAAGTTTATATATTATTTTATTTAAGTTTTAAGTAAATTTTCAGGATCCAACTGATAAATATGATCAATGTAAAGGGACTCAAAGATCGTTCTAATATCATGCACATTAGTGTGGTGATATTATGTATACCAACTTAAAAATTTTGTTCATAGAAAAGGCTTGAGCGATCTGCTCATATAATTATACTGAGGAAAATAAATTCCTTTTAAAGAGTCATGAATAAAAGAAAATGTTCTTTGAGAAATGTTTCACACTCCTAAAATTGTAGCTAAAGAAAAGAAATCAGAGGTGATTGTCTGTAACTATGATTTTAAATACATCAAGTATTTTTGCTGGCAAAGTTTCCTAAGTTGAGGGTTATAATGGCTACAACAGCCAAATGTAGATCCCTAATGCACTCTCAAAATATTCAGAATGATTCATTTTAGTACTTTAGTTTACTCTTTATACCTGAAAAATTCATGTCAGCTTAAACTTTTTTTTGTCTTGAATATGTTTTCTTTGTAGTTTTCTTGATATTATTTATATTTTCGTAATTTTTTTGATTGTTCAAAAGCCATTTCCTGTATAAAAGCAAACCTCGAAAGCTTCAGATTTAAGAAGGATCGTAAAAAAGAAACTTCCGCTCTTTAATTATGGAAACAATTTTTATTGTCGTCACCCTCAAATCTAATAAAACTACTTGCATCACAGTCCTGATTTTCAACAATATTTATCACTTTTACTCTTTTTCTTTCTTGACTTCTAAATAGCACTTGATCACTTTTTTTAAAAACTCTCCTTTCTTCTGTTTGATGACTCCAGTCTGCTTGAGGTCATTTTCTAATATCTCTGTGGATATGCCTTCATCTCTCTTCCCTGTGAAGGCTGATGTTGCCCCAGAGGTCTGCACTTGACCCTTGTATCCTCTCTGTAATCTGTCTTTGAAATTCTTAAAATTCTCATGAATTGAACTTCAATTAATCTGCTGGCAATACTTAATTCTGTATGTCTAAAATCTTAACATTTATTTTCAATGTCCCATTAAGTATATAAAATTCAGCTTCTCTGAAGTAAAGTGTGTATGTTCTCTTACCAAATTCATTCCTTCTCCTACATTATATATCCAAGATAATAGCATCATTACCCACTTTACTATGGTTACATAGATTATATATCCCTTTCCCACAGTGGTCACATTCTTGTATTCATTGTGTTGTTTCTATTTTCCAAGATGCTTCCAAATCATGTATTCTTACACCATCATTGCTCTAATCTAGGCTCTTGTCATTTTTTTTTTAAACTTGATTCTATGATTTCAGTATTTGTCCCCTCCAAAACTCATGCTGAAATTCGGTTTCTTTTATGGCAGTGTTAGGAGGTGGGAGTTGGTTAGGTGATGGGGACAAACCCTCATGGATGGGATTAATGCTGTTACAAAAGGGCAAGTTTGGCCTTTTTTTCCCCTCTTTGTCAGTCTGTCTTTTGGCATGTGATAATGAATCATTCTTCTCCTTGGAAGGACACAATGTTCAAGGCAACATCTTGGAATCAAAATCACCAAACCTGTCGGTGCCTTGATAGTAGACTTCTCAGCCTCCAGATCTGTTAGCCAAAACATTTCTGTTCATTATAAATTACTCAGTCTCAGATATTCTGTTATGGGAGCAGTGCACAAACTAAGACATCTATATACCTGCGAAGACCTTCTAATTATCTTCCTTCTTTTTCTTCTACTCATTCTCAATATGCTCTTTAGAGAGGTGCTTCTAAAATTAAAATTTGATATATTCATTTTATATTACTAATATATCTAGTACAACATTGATAGGTTGAATTAATTCAGGCTACTTGCTGTCTCTCCTAGAAAATCTTCATCAGAGTACCTTGGATGGCTAGATGATAATGGTAATAAAAATTGTTGCTCTGTGTTGCCGGGAACTTTTGTCTTTTAGGAAGAGCAGGGATCACCTTGAATCAGATTGTAGGTGTTTTGCAAGTATCCACCTGAATGATCCCCTTTAATTATGTAAATGCTGAGTGAGTCAGCATTCATTGACCTCCAGAGAAAGCTGTGGAAGAACCTTTGGTGACTTCATTAAGGACATTACTTGAAATGCAAAAATATTCCCTAATCGTCAAAGCTGGCTGTGGGAACTGGGAAGGTGGAGAAGGGGAGTGTAACATCTGCAACACCATTCATAGATATAGTCCTGAAAGGGGAGGAACAAAAACTCCAGAGTCAGCTTTCCAGATTTAAAGCTATGGAGGCCTACCAGGGTGGACTAATGTGTCCCTGACAAGAACACAGAAGTGCAGATGAGCAACGAGTTGCCTGAAATATAGTTACCCAAAAAAACTGAGTCTGGACTCCTGACTGAGGTTCAAAATTTAGTTCTTGAAAATCAATAAGGCCATTTTGTTGTTCTTTTTGTAATTCTTGCTTAAAATGTCCATTTGTATCTTAGCTATAAAGATACAAGATTAAACATCACATTACCAATAAAACATCCAAAATTTTGAGAGCTTAAGTTCTTTTTAAGTTACTCCAGGATCTCAAGGAGAATTACTTCTTAAAACAAGGTCTTAGGCATACATGCAATAACTTGCCAGTTTTTATAGAATTGGCGTCAATTATATCAAGTGAGGGCAGTGGGGAGAAAGCGTGATAGAACTCTACTGCCCCCAAATGTTGTCTTTGAAGCAGCTTAATAACTTTTTGATTTTGGATGTTGAGGATTGAAAACCAAATGGTGTAAAAACTAACCAAGACTGCAAATTATGTAAGAACCGGCTCTTTACCAAAACCAAAAAAAGAGATCTAAAACAAAAAATAAAAAGAAATTACAGGTTTTGGTAAACAACTTTATTTGAAACCTGTACTCTGTACCCTTAACCAACTAAAAGTGAATACCTATTTCCTGCTTAAATGAATCCCTAATCTTTTCTAGTGTTTGATTTCTTCCCTAGAAATCAACTTTGAAGTATAATTTTAATAATGGGCTTATAAAGATCACTTTGCATTTCCTTTTAGGGAAACAGTTTAGATATTGTTCTAAAACACATTCTCCCTTAATGACAGGGTAATTAATAAAATCAGTATCCTTTAATATTTTAACACAGGTTTACATGATGCTTTCTGTGAGAACTCCAAAGCGATGCTCACTTTGTCCTCTATATGTGTATGGGTGATTTTCCTGAAGAGTTGTTCTTATTATTGAAGATAGGAAGAATGAAATAATTAATAGTAGTAGTGAGAAAATGGCAATTTAGGGCACCAAGGACCCTTGGATAAGTTTGAAAAATCTGTAGGTATAAGTTCAAAAAAATTAATTTCATATTGATTATTAAGAAGATATATTTTGTCCCCTTTGTTGGATTATATTCTGAAATTGGGTGGAAGGTGCAGATCTCCATTGGCACAACTGTAATTGTTTTAATAGTAGGTGGTAATAAAGGTCATACATAACTCTGTTTCAGTTACATGGAACTAATAATGTCATTGCAAAATTTTGATAGAGAGAATTTACTCTTGAGAGTAAGGAGGAAAGGAAGGGAGGACATATCTGATCAAGTGAAAGATGATTTTTTGGAGAAGGATTTGGAAAATGATAGTTCTGTGAAGCCATCACTAAATTACAGAATTATGAGGAATTTCAACATATAAGGCAATTTTTTCTCAATGTTTATTTCAGAATTGGGAACTAAAATATGCTTGCAGACCCATTGGCATTATTTTCATGTAGGAACTACATATTCTGAGTAAATAGTTGGCTAAGAAGTTTAGTTTCTGAAGCAAGAAAGTTGGTTGAATGAAAAGGTAAATTGCATATCTTTTTTAGTGATGTGTTCATAAATTGTCAGATGATTCAAGATTTAGTGGTGGTGCATTTCCTATATAGGGAAAGGAGAAAAATTCAGGCTAAGAGATAAATATGAGCTTATTACTGCGCAAAAACAAGCTGAACACAGGCCTATTAACCCAGAGAAATGAACAGATATATCACATCAAGGAGGCTTCGTGGAAGACAGACAATAATAGTAAGCAGCTGAATGGTTTTTTTCTAAATATTAGCTGGTCTTATATAGTATTTCCCTACCAGTGGTCTAATATGGTATTTGAAATTCTACAGCCATTAGGGAGATTCAAAGGAGGGGATGCTGGAAGGAACAATTGGAAAATGATGATATGAATGAGAAGATCTTAAGTCAGCATAAAAAAAAAAAATACATGGTAAAATGAGGGTTATACTAAAACCAAGAGCTAAATCAGGACTAGAGGTGCCTGTCATAATTATTTTGTAAAATATATAAATATTAAATATTAGAAATTGTGGCTCCAACTGTTTATATTTTGTTATGGGCTAAATATTGAGTGCCTCCAAAATTCATATGTTGAAACCCTAACCCCCAGTATGGCTGGCTGTATTTGGAGACGGAGCACTTAAAGAAGTAACTAAGGCTAAATAAGCTTGTACAGGTGGGGTCTTGACCCAATAGGATTAGTATTGTTATAAGATGAGAAATCAATGAGCTCACTCTCATTCTGCCTCTACTCGTGGACATACACTAAGAAAAGGTCACATGAAGACATAGCAAGAAGGCACTTCTACAAGCCAGAAAGAGAGGCTTCATGAGAAATGTAATCAATTAGCTGCAACTTTGACCTGGGACTTCTTGCCTCCAGAATTGTGTGAAAATAAACTTTTGTTGTTCAAGACACCTAGTCTATGGTACTTTGCTATGGCAGCCCAAGTACACTAATACACTGACAAGAGTAAAAACAAAAATACTCTGAAGGGTAGAAAATCATGATTCTTAGATGTTGACCAACCTTTTATGTGCATGTAGAGCATTTGTGATATCTTCTTTGATGAAATGGATATTAAGATCTTTTACTCATTGTAATTGAGTAATTTGTCGTTTATGATTGAATTGTAGAAGTTCTTGGTATATTCTAGATATAGTCCATCATAAAATAGATAGGTTTTGCCAATGTTTTCTATTATTGTAGCTTTTCTTTTCACTTTCTTGATGTTCTTCGAAGCACAAAGGTTTGAAATTATGATGAAGCCCAATTTATCTATTTTCTTTAGTTGCTGTGCTTTGGTGTCATATATAAGACACCATCGTAAAATCAAGTAGTATAAAACCTAATCTCTACCATTATGCCACTACAAAACCTGATTACGGCAGCTTTGTAGTTTGTTTAGAAATTAGAAAGTATGACTTCCCATTTAGCTCTTTTTCAAGATATGTGGCTATTCAGAGTACCCTCAACTTTCATATGGATTATTAAATTATCAATTTTGTAAAAATTGAGTCTGTACATCAATTTAGACAGTATTGCTACCTTAATATTATGTTTTCAATCAATAAAGATGGAATTTACTTCTAGTTTTTATATCTTCTTTAATTTCTGTCTATAATAATCAGTAATAGTGTAAGTTTTATACTTTTTGAGCTAAATTTAAACATTTTATTTTTTTCTGTGGTTTTAAATGAAAACTGTCTTCTGCACACCTGCAGGCTCAACAGCATGTGGAAACTGCAAAGAATTGAGGTTTGTTAACCTCCACCTATATTTCAGAGGATGTAAGGAAATGCCTACAAGTCCAAACAGAAGTCTGCTGCAGGGATGAAGCCCTGACGGAAAATGTTTGCTAGGGCAGTGCAAAAGGGAAATATGTGTTTGGAGGCCCCACACAGAGTCACTGGAGCACTGGAGCACTGCCCAGTGGAGCTGTGAGAAGAAGGCCACCATCTTCCAGGACCCCACAATGTAGACCTACCAACAGCTTGCACCATGCATGTGAAAAAGCTGCAATCACTCAATGCCAGCCCATGAAAGGAGCCAGGAGGAGGGCTGTACCACGCAAAGCCACAGGGACAGATCTGCCCAAGGCTGTGGAAACCTACCTCTTGCATCAGCATGACCTAGATGTGAAACATGGAGTTAAAGGGGATCATTTTGGAACTGTAAAATGTATTGACAGCCCTCCTTTCAATGGATGTATTTGCCTAATGCCTGCACCCCTATTGTATCTTAGAAATAACTAATTTGCTTTTGATTTTACAGGCTCATAGGTGGAAGGGACTTGCCTTATCTTAGATGATACTTTGGACTTGGGCTTTTGGATTAATGCTAGAATGAGTTAAGACTTTGGGGGACTATTGGCAGAGCATGATTGTTTGTTCCCTTTCTGCCATGATTGTAAATTTCCCAAGGCCTCTTCAGCCCTGTGGAACTGTGAGTCATTTAAACCTCTTTCCTTTATAAATTACCCAATCTTGGATAAGCCCTTATTAGCAGTATGAGAATGAACTAATAGATATTTAAAGCTTAAATGTAATATGACAATATACAGCCATAATATAATAATTACATATTTTGATGAAGCATTTTTGCATATGCTCTGAGCATGGGCCAAGGTTTATTTATTTATTCCATGAATGTCTAATTTTTCATTATCATTTGTGGAAAATATTGTTCATTTTTAACTCTTACCTTCTCAGCTTTGTTGAAAATTAATAGTCAAATAGATAAGTCAATTTCTGGATTCAGTCTCTACTCTGGTCCATAAATCCGTAACTATTCTTTTACCAATACCTTACTGCCTTGATTACTATTACTTTACAGTAAAACTTGAAATCAGAGAGTATGATTATCTGGATTTCTTCTTTTAAAAATTATTTTTTGCGACTTTAGTTTGCCTTTCAATACATGTTTTAGAAATAGTTTGTCAATTTCTATAAAACATCTGCTAGATATTGATTGAAATTAGTTGAATCTATGGATTAACTTAAGGAGAATTGCCAGCTTAACAACATTGTTTCAATCCATGAATGAGAGCTATCTTTTCTTATTATGGTTTTTGCTGATTTACTTTACCACTACTTTGTACACTTCTACATAGAGATCATATTAGCTTCCTATTGCTGCTGTAATAAATAACTAAAAAAACAGTCACTTAAAACAACACAAATTAATTAACTTTCTGTTCTGCATGCTAGACCTCTGAAAAGAGATTTACGGACTAAAATTATGGTGTTTTCGGGGCTAACAACTTCTGGATGTTCTATAGGAGAATTGTTTTCATGCTCTTTTTTTTTTTTTTTTTTTTCCTTGAGGCTGTTCTAATACCTTTTTTCTCTGCTTCCATGGTTACATTATTTATTGACTGTGGTTTCCTGCCTCCTTCTTATAAGATGCAAGTCCATGACAATCTCCCATCTTAAGATCATTAATTTAACCAAATATTCAGGATATGGACATCTATGAGGGTCATTATTTGCCACAAAACAGAGAGCTTTCATATATTGTGTTAAGTTGATACCTAAGTATCTCTTGTGATTTGGTGCAAAATAAAGGCTATTTTATTTTCAATATCCATTTTTTCATTGCTAGTATATAAAATGCAACTGAATTTTGCACATTGACTTTGTATACTGCAACTTTACTAACCATACTTATTAATCCTGATGCTTTTGTAGATTCTTTTGGATTTTCTACACAGATAATTCTGTAATCTATGAATGGAAACTCTTTAATATATTTCTTTTTTATCCATACAAGTATTTTTTTTTCTACTTTATTTCTCTAGTTTGGAATCCTAGTACAATTTTGAATCTTCCTGCCTTATTCCAATATTAGGGAGAAAGCATTCAGTCTTTCTCCATTATATAGGATATTAATTTCAAATTTGTTTTTTGTTGCTTTTTATTGTATAGATGCTCTTTCCCTTCTATTACTGGTTTTCAGAGTTTTCATGATTACTTGGTGTGAACTTTGTCAAGTGACTTTTCAGCATCTATTGCTATGACATATGATTTTTAATTTAGTTTATATATGGTAAATTACATTAATTTATTTTCAAGTAATAAATTAGCTTTGCATTTCTAGAATAAATGGCACATGGAAATAATGATTAACTTTTTTACATTTTGCTAGATTAAATTTTTATAAATTTATTGATTGAGCATCCATGTATGTATGTTCTTTTTTTTTTCTTTTTCTTTTTTTTGAGACGGAGTTTCGCTCTTGTTACCCAGGCTGGAATGCAATGGTGCCTCAGCTCAGAGGCAACCTCTGCCTCCTGGGTTCAAGCAATTCTCCTGCCTCAGCCTCCCAAGTAGCTGGGACTACAGGCATATGCCACCATGCCCAGCTAATTTTTTTGTATTTTTAGTAGAGACGGGGTTTCACCATGTTGACCAGTATGGTCTCGATCTTTTGACCTTGTGATCCACCCGCCTTGGCCTCCCAAAGTGCTGGGATTATAGGCGTGAGCCACCATGCCCAGCCATATGTTCTTAAAGTTACTGGCTTTCTTCTAATTTCTTCCTCAGTTTTGATATTAATGATTACATTAATTTTGTATAATTAATATCAAATCAAAATTTCATTTTTTTCTTTTCTTCGATTTTCTAAAATTGTTCCTCAATCTCAGTCCTAACATTTTCGTTCAAATAATTTTTTGCTCTGAAATGCTATCTTATCTTCTTTTGACTTTTTAATTAATTATTGGGTTATTCAGAAATGTGCAGCTTTATTTCCAAGTAATTGAGAATTTTTAATATATTTTTGATTATAGTTTTCACTATAATTCTAATTAGTCCAAAAACATTTTTCATGTAAATTATCTTATATTTTAACGTTTCTGATATTCCAAAATTTGATTTACATTGATATTTGCTATATGTTTGAGATGAATGTACATTCTGTAATTTTGCAGTCAGATGTTCTATAAATTTCTATTACACTGTTTGATTGCATTGTTTAGATTTACTATATTGTTAGTGAAATTCTATTGACTTTTGCTATAGAGGAATATTGAAATCTCCAAAAATAATGAAATTCCCACATCTATTTTCAGTTCTATCAGTTTTTGTTTTATGTATTTTGAAACTTTATTGTGGGTATGTACATATTTATGATTTTTATGTCTTCTTTATAGTTATTAAATGTCTCTGTATATCCCTAGTGATATTTCTGTTTTGGAAGACTAACATTAATGTAGCTATCCTAGCTTTCATTTGATTGATGTTTATGTAATATATCTTTGCACATTCTTTTACTTTTAATGTATATTTGTGTTTATATTAAAAGTACATTAAATTTAGACAGCATATAGTTGTGGTTTTTTTCTTTTCCTTTTTTTTTTTTTTTTTTCTACTCCTCTTTTTTTATTTTGGAAAATGTTACTGAAATCCATCT